>NC_056744.1:882375616-882428116 GCF_019279795.1 Protopterus annectens | reverse complement strand
AAAAAGTGGGCAAATGAATAAACTGATTAAGAGGCAAATCATTCACCACCTTGGGCATAAAAAGGACTGGTATGCAAAGACACGATGTCCTTATGAAACACCAAAAAAGGAGGAAAAGCTATAACGGCTTGAAGCTCAGATGCCCATCTGGCAGAAGTAAGAGCTAACAAAAGAACAGTCTTTCGAGAGCAATGCTGCAAGGAAGCTTAAGCTGCAAGCTCAGAAGGAACCAATGTCAATTTCTCCAAAACAAACCTAAGATCCCAGGGAGGCCTAATGTGAAGGATGCCTTTCAGGAATTGTTTAGCTTCAAATCTACAAGTTAAAGGAGGAAATAAATGCAGACAAGCAGAGGTAGCTGATAAGTGGGCCTTAACAGAAGAATAAGCCAACCCAGTATTGAGCAACTCACACAAATAAGAAACAACCAAAGGAACATCCACAGAAAGTGGATCCAGGTTACGTGAAAGACACCAAACTGAAAACCTTTTCCATCTGGATAGTATTGGGTTTTCTGGTGTCTTGCAGGCTCTAAGCACATTCTCAGAGAAAACGTGTCTATATGTGGAATCAAAATCCTCTCACCCACAGAGTCAGTTGAAGAGTGGACAGGTACGGATGGATGAGAGATCCCTTGTCTTGTGCGAGTAGGTCCACCCTGTGGGGTAACGTGATGAATGCCCTTTGCTAAATGCAGAAGGGGGAACCAATGCTGTTTCAGCCAAAAGGGAGTCACCAATAAGATTTTGGGGACATCCTCTTGAATTCTGAACAGGACTTTCGGAATGAGGGAAAGCATAAACAAACATCCCCTTCCAAGAAAAAGAGAAGGCGCCCACCTTTCACACCAGAGAAGCTGGAACTCTGGCACAAAATAGAGGAAGTTGTCTGTTCAGAGCAGAGGCAACCATATCTATTTAAGGTGTACCCCACTGGAGGACAATGTCCACTGACACAATCCCTGTGAGGCACCCATTCGTGGGACTGACTTAAGGACCTGCTCAGAATGTCTGCCACAATGTTTTGACCTGAGGGATGTAAACTGCCTGAAGAGTCACTTGATACTTGACAGCGTGTTCCCATACCAGGAGAGTCAACCGGCAAAGAAGTCAAGATCGTGCTCCCCCCACTTGTTTACAAACCACATAAAGAGTGTTATGTACTTACCATAACTTGGAATCTGGGATAGCCAGTGTCTTTATACATCACGGATGGGTGTAAGATCCAACCTCGGATCCAAGCCGGCACTAAAAGAGACAGCTCCTGAACTCAAACTTCCCAAGATCTCTTGCTACCCACAACCCACAAATCGAGTTTGCTGGATAGAAAAGAGAATGCAGTGAAGACTGCCTACAGCATGGAAAGAGATACTAAGGAGACTTTCCTCCATAACTCCTCAGACACCAGGAGGAGGGAGAAGGGGGGCGGGAACGAGATGAATAATGACACTAGACAGCCCAGATTCCAAGTTATGTAAAGTACATAACTCCTTATCTGGTGCTATCCGTGTCATTACTGATCAAGGATGGATCAGAGTCCCTAGCTACCAACAACCCTGGGAAATCATGCCACAGCATGGGTCCCTCAGTTCTTGAACCAAAGGAAGCCCTGCCTCTACACACCAAGCCCAACTTATAATGTGTCACAAAATTATGGGGCTTAGAGCACATGGCAGCAGCACAAATATCATCGAAGGAAAGCAGATTATGTGGCTACTGACCTAGTGGAGTGAGCTTTAACTGGCCTGGATAGCTCCATGTGATTCTTCTCATAAATGTAAGCAATACAGCTAATGATCCAATGAGAAAAAAAATCTTCAAAACTGCCTTACCTTTCTTAGCCTGAGAAAAAGCCACAAAAACCGGATTGGATTTTTGAAAATCTTCTGTTCAAGTAGAAATGTAACTGCCTATGTTCATCCAGACAATGCAGTTTACTTTCCCATTTATTTGAAAAATTGGAAAAAAGATGGAGTTGAATCAACTGGTTAAGATTAGCCTCTGAGACCACCTTAAGAATGAAGGAAGGATTAGTTCTGAGATACCCTATCCTTAAAAAAAATCATGAAGAGGGAGTTAAAGCAAAGAGCCTGCAATTCAGACATCCTTCTGGCTGAGGTAACAGCCACCAAAAGGGCAGTCTTCCACGACAGGAACTTGAGATCGCAGGCAGCCACAGGCTCAAAAGAGGGTGGTGTCAAGAACTGCAGCATCAGAGTGAGGTCCCAAGGAGGGGAAGGATCTTTGATAGGAAGTATAAGCAAAAAGACCCCTTTGAGGAAGGCCCTGCACAGCTTACAAAAGAAAGTGGGGCTTTCATTTAAATGGAAGTTGGATATAGCAGCCAAATGAAGTCTGATTATAGAGAAACTAGCCCCCTTGCTGAAAAAGAGAGGCCAGGAACAACAAAATGTCAGAAATAGAAGATGAAAAGGGATCCAAGTTACGTTGTTGAGCTCAAATAGAAAATCTCTTCCATTTGGTGGAAAACACCTTCTTAGTAGAAGGCTTTTGAGAGACCAAAATAATGTCCTTAACTGGGGAAAGAAGCCTGGACTGGGTTATAATCACTGGAATTGGAGGTAGCAAGCAGTCAGCCGACGGGACCGGAGGTCGGGAAGACAACCCCCCCCAAAGGATTGGAAATGAGAGCCAGTTCTGGATCCAATATCCAGGGTGGATATTTTAGATGAGACCAAAGGAGGGAAAACCACATCTGATGAGGCCAGTAGAGGGCAATGACGATGAGATGAGTCTTCAGGTGACCAGCTTTCTGTAAGACTTTGGGAATGAGGGGAGTTGAGGGAGAACTGTACAGAAGACCCAGCAGCCAATCATGAACTAGAGCATTCCTGAGTGACTCCCCTGTTGGGGGGGGATCAGGGAAAAGTATTTGCTGCATTTGTGATTGATCACGGAAGCAAACAGATCCTAGCAAGGGAGACCCCAACGGTCGAATATCTGACTTGCCACTGACTGATTCAGGGACCACTCATGAGAACTTAGGATAGATCTGCCGAGTTTGTCTGCTAGCACATGGGAACTGCTGGGGATATGCAATGCAAGAAGAAAGTGCCTGGAAGACATTGCCCATTCCCACACCCTCATGGCCTCTCTGCACAGGGGATAAGATTGTGTACCCCACACCCCCGTTTGTTGATGTACCAGACCACAGCCATATTTGTCTGTCTGAATTGCAACAGTCCCAAGATGGAGACGGTCCTGGAAGGCTCACAACGTCAGGAGGAGTGCTCTCATCTCCTGGACACTGATGTGCAATTTGGTCTCTATGGGGGACCACATGCCTTGAACAGTCCTTCCCAGAAAATGCCCCCCCACTCCAACAGGGAGGCATCCGTGGTCACAGTGGCTTGTAGTTAGGATAGACAAAAGGGTCTGCCTAGAAGAAGGTCTTGGGCTTGGAACCAACAAGCAAGGTGATGTCTGAGGGCTGAGAAATCCTGATGGTTATGGACATGGGATGAAGGTGAGCTGACCACTGCACTGCAAGGGTCCAATGCAGAACTTGCATGTGATATCTGGCGAGAGGGCTAACTGAATCACTGCCTCCATTGATCTGAGGGCTTGCAAGATTAAATGTGCTGATGGACTCTCCAGATCCAGAAGATGATGGACCTGTTCGCAAATCATCTTGACTCTGCATGGGGAAAGAACTGCAGTCTCTGACACTGTGTCCAGAAAGACCCCGATGAATTCCAGGCTCTGGCATGGAACAAGATGAGATTTGGGCAGGTTGACTGTGATGCTTAGGTCCTGAAAGAGACCGTGTGTATAATCCGTGGCATGAGCGAGTTGATGCCTTGTGGGAGCCGTGAAGAGCCAATCGTCCAGGTACGCAAAGACCTGAAAACCTAGCATCTGGAGATGGACTGCTATCACTGCCATACATTTGGTAAAAATCCAGGGGGCTGAGGTCTGAACTTGTAGTGATTGGCCCCCAGCAGTAAGCACGGGTATCTCCTGGTGCATCTGTCAATTTTTATGGGACAGTACGCATCCTTGAGATCCACTGAGCGCATCCAATTGTCCTTGCACAGAAGTGGCAGAATGGACTGAACAGTGACCATACGGAACTTCAAATTCTTGACTGACAAATTCAGAACACCGAGGTTCAAAATAGGACATAGATCCCTGGTTTTGGGCACCAAAAAGAAGTAAGAGTAAGTTGGAGACCCTTGTTGTCCTGTTGGGACTTCCAGGATGGCTCTTTTTCGAACGAGGTCTTGAACCTCGGAAAGGGCCAACTCCCTTTGGCAGGGTGGAACGTCCATTACAGATTTCCGAGTTGGAGGGGGATGAACAAAGAGTATGAAGTATCTCCTGGCTATATTTAGCACCCACTGGTCTATCTGCCCAAGCTAGTGGGAGTAGTGAGAGACGACCCCCAACTGCTTCCAGAGCAGGACAGCCGGGTAGCTCTAAAGGAGCACTGAGGGGGCTTCTCCAAGGGGTACCGGGAGCCATGGTTCTGCAGATCTCCTCTGCCTCTGGGACGGCATCTGCTATGAAAACCCCTTTTCTGACCAGAAAAAGAGGATTCCTAAGGAGCATCCTGAAAGGATGACTGAGATCTGTGGAACCACAGTTTCTTACTACACCCCTTCTTCTTGGAAAAAGATAGCTAGGGAGCAGAAAACTTGATCCCAATGGAGGACAGAGTCTTTCCCTCTTGCTCACTACAGATTAAGGTTTCTTTGACTGAGGGGCCAAACAGTGCTGAGTAAAAGACGCCTTGAAGTTTTCCCCAAACCCACAAAGGTGAAGCCAGGCATGATGACTAATAGCAATGCCCGCACCCGCAGCTCAACAGGTGACTTCCACCACATTAGAGATCAACCTCATTGAGGTGTTAGCTAGGGGGGTCAGAGTGGATAGCTTAGAAGAGACTAACTTAAGACTCTCTGGAGGCAGCAACTCCGAAAGGAAAGTGGAGAGTTCTGATACCAAATACCTTTGCAGCCGGGTCAAGTGTGCCATATAGTTTGTTGTCCTCAGTCCAAACATAGCAGAGACAAACACGCACCTCCCAAAGTGGTCAGTCACCTGAGACTCCCTCTTCAGGGGATGGACCATGGAGCTCTGCTCAGCGAGCTCCTTTCTTGTGCCTGCTGCAACCACAATGGCATCAACAGGGATGCCTTTGCTTCAAAAGGTCTTACCTTTAGGGCGACCCAGAAATTTGTCAGCTTTGTTTAAAACAGGTTCTGTTGTGTCCAGCTCCTTCCATGTCCTGCTGAAAATGAGCTGTACATGCTCATCTGCAGGGGGAGTCACCCAGGTGAAAGATGGGCACTGTCCCAAAGGCCTTTAAGAAGATGGATTCCTCTGAAGACAGGTGGAGGAAGACCAACCGCCTCGCTCTGTAAGGATCTAGAGGATGTGCCCAAAGGACACCTCTTTGGGGGGGGGGGCTGTCTCCTTCCTTGAAATCAGTGTCCTCGATGAGGGACTCTCGAGGGGAGTCCAAGTGTCTCCTCTTGCATGTCCTCTTCCAGGGAGGCTCCTCCACAGCAGGCTTTTGGAGGACTCGGAAGAGGAATGGACCCCAATGGGGGTAATGCCCGTCTGAAGGTGCTCACGAGAGGGCTGACCCTGAAAGGATGATGAGTTCTCTCCACCCAAGGTCGAAACGAGGCTGGGGGGGATCCAGAGCTGAGGTAGAGGCAGCTGGCCATCCGGAGATGGTCCTCTCTATCGCCTGGAAAGCCAACGGGCTGGAAGAAGTCCCCCTCCTTGTCCCCACTGGCCACATCAGACCGGGACGAACAGGGATCCAGACACACTGCAGCGACGTCCCTGGATATCGGTCCTGAGCAGTCTAAAGTGGAGGCCCCCCAAAGAGAGGGAACGGTCTGAAAAGCGGTGTGGACCCCCACCCCGGTGATCCCCGTTGACCTCACAAGGCCAAGGCATCATCAGTTCCGAGTGCAACGGAGCTCAGCCCGCCAGTGACCCAGACAGTGTGGGAAAGGAAGCAATACCTGACACCGCTGGCCTCTCCCTAGGGATGCTCTGATCCTGGAGAACCAAACCCTGATGGGTTGGGTCAGGGAGAGAGGAGTTCTGTAGATGGTGTAGGTTCCCTGGGCAAATGGCCAGGGTATGGCAACAAGCCCAGCTCAATTGGGGCCTTGGGAAAGCTCATCATCCAACCCATGGCAAAGAGGAGCAGGCTCCTGGTGGAACGGGAGGATATGGAGGAATGGCCAGACCTAGCCGATGGCCTACGGTTCCCTAGAAGATGACCTGCTGGCCATATCCTCTGATCCGACCTCCTAAACATGGCTGTGGAGTCCTCAATAATGATCAGATCTAAGGGTCTTGCTGGATCCAAAGACTGAGAGGGAACGGGGGTCAGATCAGAGGGTGGTCTAAGCCAAGTTGGATCTGAGGACCTCCAAGGCTTCGAGGACTTGGGTCTGACAGGGGGAAGTGGGGATCTCAGAGTTAAAGAGCCAGGACCCGAAGTCACAGAGGTTGGACTCAGATCAGGGGAACTATGATCAGAGAGAGCCTCAGTTTTTTGGTGGGTGAATTGCAAGAGGAAGAAGACTTCCTGTTGGGATCCGGAGGCTTGGAGGGGGAACATGTAACCAAAGGACCCCTCTTTCACAAGCTCCTATGCTCTAGGAGAGCCCTGGGGTTGAATCAAGTGCAGATTTCACATTCACCCTCCAGATGAGGCTCTCCTAGGCAGTAGCATACTTCTTGTGTGTGTTGGCATGGGGTAACTTAAACCTAGTGGGTTTTTCCAACATACCTGCACACCACACTCACACCCACCACCCGCACACAACACACACACACCAAAGGGGGGGGGCAGAGAAAAAAGGAAAGAGGAAAACCTAAAACTGGGAAGACAGGATGGGAACCCAGGAAGGACCTATAAAATTATTCCAAAAAGCTATCGGGAGGGCAGGAAGCTACTTAAAAGAAGCAAGAAGGTATAAAACTAAGAAGGGGAAGTGACAGAGCACCAACATTTTAAAATAAAGGCACTTATCTGTAGAGAGGAGACAGAGCTTCAGGAGGCAAGTCTATTTGGAAAGCACGGCAAACGAGATTTAAGGATTGTTGGTTGCAAGGGATTTTGGGAAGGGGAGGAGCTTGAACTCAGGAGCTGTCACTTTTAGTGCCAGCTCGGATCAGAGGTCGGATCTTATATCCGCCCATGATCAATAATGACACAGATAGCACCAGATCTGTGGTGTCTGTAAACACCTTGAAAGGTCCTGGGGAGAAAAGAGGATGAAAAGCATGAAGACCGAACAGAAGCACTCATCTCTTAAGACATTAATGTGCTCCTTCTGCTGAAGAGGAGATCAGACTACCCCTGCACCTTTAGTGAGAACAAAAGCTGCACCCCATCCCACCTCTGAGTTGTCTGTGAACAGCTCCTGAGATGGAAGAGGGAGATGAAAGGCAGCCTTGGGTTTAAATGCAATTGCTGAATCCACCAATGAAGTTCCTTCTTCAGACAGGGTAGAAGAGGAACTACAAAGATTAGAAGATGCTCATGTTGAAGCCAAACTGATTTCAAAAACAACTGAAATTTGTTCATGGGGACTTTGTCTAGAGGAAGCATATGGATGGTGGATACTTTAAATCCCAGAGCTCTCAAATACTCCCTGGCTGTGACAGAAGTCAGAGGAAGAAGACTTTGAAAGACGGAAATGAAAGTCAAGACCTTGGGAAGAGGCAGAGATGCCAGCATAGCCACCGTCTGATTCCTGCACCCCAGGAAAACAAGGTCTTGAGAAGGAGTCAGAAAGGACTTTTTGAAGTTTATTGTGAACCCAGACTTTGAAAAAGGGAAATGGCACAATGAAGATTTTGCAAAAGTATCTCTGGAGAGGATGCCTGAAACAGGATCTCAGCCAATTAAGAAAATACTCAGATCCCCTGAATCCAGCAAAAGGAAACCACAGGAGCTAGGCATTTGATAAATACCCTTAGAACAGTAGAGAGGCCAAAGGGCAAAGCAAAGAACTGACAATGCCAGAAAGCAACAGAGAAACAAAAACTTTCTGAAAAGGGGATGAATAGGGATATGGAGTTAAGCATCTTTGCGATCCAGGCAAACCAGAAAAGCCTGAAAAAGCAGCAAAGGAAACGAAGTCTGAAGAGATAACATTCCAAAGGAAGGAACCTTCAGGAAGAGTATTCAGGTGAGTAAGATCCAGAAGGGGTCTACAAGTTCCCTCTTTTCTGGGGACCAAAAACATTCTGGAATAAAATCATTTCCTCCTCTGAGCAGCTGGAACCACTTGAATAGTTCCCTGAGTCAAAGGTTCCTGAAGCACCTCTGGAAAGATGCTTAACTGTTCTAGAGGTGGCTGAGGAATGCCCATGGAGGGAGGAAGACATTTCCAAACCATGAAATACCCTTGGCAAATGATGGAAAGTACCCAAGAATCTTGGGTTATACTTAACCAAACAGGAAGAGACACAAAAAGGGAAAGAGGACTGTGGCTTTGAATAAAAGCTGGTTTAGTAGGATAGTGCCTTTGAAACTTAAGCACTGGTGAAACAAAATTATGTTTCAGATCTTGTAACTTCTCCTGCAGGAACTTGAACAAAACCGCAACAGCAGCAGCACAACATTTGTTGTCCAGAGGAGGTTGAAGCCATAGCCAGGAATATCTCCTCAAAACAGATACTGAAGCAACAGTTCTAGAGGAAGTTATCTGCTGCATCATAACCACTGGCGGATTTAGGCATTGGCGCAGGGGCGCGAGCCGGCCCCTTTATAAACTTTTTTTTTTTTTTTAACTCGGGTGCATCTTCCCTTAGAATCATATCACCAAACGCGCCTAAATTACAACCGAGAGATGCGATTGGAGGTTGTAGTCAGATGGTATTTTTTTTATAACTATCCTCCAACTGCATCTCTCGGTTGTAATTTAGGTGCCTAGTAAGAGACCTGTCAAGTATCGCTAAGTTAAATCCTTTTGCCAGAAGGCCATCTAAAATAAAAATACCAAAAATGACTCTGAAACGGGTCTTCAAGTGTAAGGGAGTGATCTGCATTGAGGTAATTTCCTAAGTCTTTTATTTTATTGAATTATCAATTCAATGCACCAAAGAAGCAGTAGATGTGCCCTTCTCTGTATTCTGACTGTGGATAGTGATTTTAGTTCTCCCCTTAAGCACTGAAAATATGCCAGTCACTCTTCTAATTGTTATTCATTTTGCGTTTTCCTATTTCCGGATATAAAAAAAAACAGTTTAAGCGCATACTGTTTTTTTTTCGCTCCTTTCAGTTTGTTTGTCATGTTTTAATCGGGATGCTATTTGCTTTTACTGTAACTGAAATTCTCTCCAGTTTGGGCTACTCGTTACTACTTGCTTTAACTTAGTGTGTGATAACCAGTTTTTACCTCACAGTGGCCTTATTGTGCGGTTTTCTGAAATCCGCCATATTTGATACCGATGTCACAGAAGTCAGGACCCACCAACTTTGTACACATCCTCAAAACTTAAGAAATATAACTGTTTTTTTTTTTTTTTTTTTTTACAGGTTTGTAAACAGAGGTTGTGCTGCACAACCAGAGTTTACAAACCTGTAAAAAACAAAGTTATATTTCTTTGCTTCCCAGCACTGCATGTCCTCTGGCTGGAATATTATTGCAAATGAAGAGAGGACTGTGTCCTCTTGAGAAGCAAAGAAATGTTATAAGATTCTTGTAAAGCAGTACTCCTTACTATAGACTTTTGCCATTGAAAATTCTTTGTGTGTGTATGATGCCCAACTGATCACATACAAGAGGCAGTGCCCTGTGCTAATAATTAAAAGCGATGTCTTAATTCTGCTCTTCTGTGGGTGGTTGCAGACCTTTTAGTCACATGCATTAGTAAGAGGTAAGAAGATGTCCTACAAGTTTTCTCTGATGCAAGATGCACCCTCAGAGTGTTTAATTACACATGGCATATGAAGATGGAAAGAGAGGTAGCTTAGCATCTTACTGTGACCATCTTTGTTATCAGACTGCAAGGATATGCTTCACCTGGTTAAAGATTAAAATAAAGTCTGGAAAATAAATAGTTATCTCCAGCAAGTCTCCTTTACTAAGAATTTATATGCAATTTTTTTTTTGTAAGAACGTTTACTTTTGTACCTTTATGTATGTATATATTTCATTTACTGAAGTCTGCTCACATTATTTTTTGAGAGAGCATTTTCTTTTATTATTAATAATGACATACCTGAGCAAACCCTTTGTTATTTCAGTGGTTTCATTTAATGCTTTGTTATCCACTGCAAGAATATGCTACACATGGATCCAGCTTTGTTATACATTTCTTTACCTGCACAATTTGGTTGTTGAACTACTGTTAATGTTAATATGCCGTGATTTATTTATCTTGCATATATCAACTGTATCATATTCTGAATTTTCATTTATAGTCTAGGAATCACCTGTGTCCTCTTGAGAAGCAAAGAAATGTTATAAGATTCTTGTAAAGCAGTGATCCTTAGTGTAGACATTTGCCATTTGGCTCAAAAATGCAAATATAGAGTTAATTGTTCATTATGATAAAAACACTTAAAAAAACTTGGTCTTGTGTGAGGGTAAGGTTAATTTCATAAGTCTTGTGTTTCCAAAGTTATCCTTGTTACCAAGCTGTGTTTCACTCTCAGGTGAATAACCGGTTATGATTGATTATAGTATATGTGTTAATCATGGTTGCTTCCTCATAAGCAGGAAATATTTTGAATAGTGCTGTGACAAGTAGCAAAAATGAACCTGAAAATGTTAATGTAGTAAATTGCACACAGAGAAATAGTTCTAATAGGCAAGATATCTAATGATTTATTTTAATGCATAAACATGATTGGAATTAATTTTATTGGAGGGCATGTTTGCAGGTTAGTTTATGACTCTAATCAGTGTTTTAATATACTGTTTTGTCAAGGCTGTATATTATATATTATACATGTATTCTTTATATTTATGGCATCATTTTTATGCTTACCAAAATTTGTTTAGTTCAACATGCAGGTAACCTGATGTTACACCTTTATTTATGCAGTTTCCTTAAAGGAACACACTATTCAAATCCATTGCTTGCTGCTTCATTAAATTCGGTGCATCATGTGGTACATATCATTATGGCTCAGAATTCCATCCCATGACTGAGTGGCCAAAATAAATGTATTTTGTGGCAGCCAGGTTTTCTGTAGTCTTTACTCCTGTATAGATGATGAGGTCATTTAATTTGAAATATTACAAATGATGGAACAACAGTGAGTAACTACAGTGTGAGGGAAACTGACTGGGGTAACATTCTTCATGTTTGTTTACACTAAATGTGAAGTTGGACTTGCAGTGTCTTAATTTAAAGAAGTCAACAAAACTGGAGGAAACCCAGTCTATATTTAAGATGGTTATCAAAATCTAATACATTTCCTCCTTATTGGTTTTACATAATTTTAATGTAAGTTTTACTTATTACATAAGAAAGATCGAAGGGGGGAATAAAATGAAAGCTGTTTACCACACAGTAAATTTACATGTAGAATGTTTTATTCAGAATAATAAATTTTCCCTATTTCAAAGTCAGAAAATGTGAAATGTATAATGCAGCATCTCATTGTTTTTCAGGAGAGGGGCGATTACCCTCCATTAATGCTTAATGTGCACCATGTACAGTTTTTCTCTGTCAAACTTCAAGCACTCTGATGTAATAGATTGCATTTTTATGTACCATCCTTTTCTGTTTCTACTGAATGTGAGCATTAATGTACTGTACTTTGTAAGCATATTCTTCGTAATACTGCATGTGAAAATTTTAACTTACAGGGTCAGTGTAACAGTAAATCATAACATTTGTTTACCCACCTTAATTTTTGATTTAACCACCTTTTTAACCCACAAGAAGGTTGAAATTTACTAGTGTCTCTTCCCTGTGAGGACCCATGTCCTTAAAGGTAGCAATGCTGAAGGTGTAAGACATACATACACATTGTTCATTGCTGCTCTTCTATTCTTCTCTGTGTCTGACTTACTAATGTTATTCTCTCAGTTTATCTCTGAGGAAAATAAGTGCATAGTGGCTAACACTGTCTATCCTGCACTATTATTTCAGTGGAGTACTATTTGCAGTTATAATTTTATAAAAAATACAACTACATTTAGACATGATCAGAATGATTGTCTTCTCTCTTAGAGTTAATATAAAAGTGCTTGTTTTGCTGTGGCTACATTATTAAATTGAATGCTGTGAGAATTGTCTTAGATTTAATAAATACATTAGACTTGAGGAATTTAAAAGCTTTGTCTTAATACCTTACTTCTACTTCATATTCTAGTAAGAAGCCCTCCACTCACTCTGCAGAAGAACAGAAACAGCTTTAAATGCTGAGTAATACTGCACACTTAAAAAACAGACACTTTCTTCTTTACCAGTATCTAGTCCTCCCAAATAATATAGGAAAATAAGGAGGAGGCTGACTGAGAATGTGTATTATTGTGTACATCTTCTCTGCCAGCTAAATATGCTGCTATCTCAAGAGAAACTAACACTGCAAACATAACCCCCTACTTTTGATTGTAAATGCTTTGATAGGGAATAACTTTCTTAAAGAGCATATAAAATGCATGTTGCCTCCAGGGATATTTACTTGTCTTTACAGTCCAGCTATTTAGTAACCATCAGGGTTAAGTCATTGTTGATCAGAGACCCTTCCCCCTTAACATATTTGTCTTTGTGATGACTTCTTCTAGTACAGTATTTGTTTTATTCTGGATCAATTGACTACAAGTCTGTCAGACCCAAGATTCTTCTGTTTACATGTCTACACTTTTCTTTTGCCTTCCTTGCTGGATTACTACCCACCCCATCACACCCTCACAAATTACCTTTCCAGCACAATTATTCAGGCCTCAGCAAATCCTTGAGCAGGGATGTCAGGTCACAATCACAAACTGAGTGCGAGTGTGTGAGCCTGTGCTGTGTTGATTCAACCATACACTGTATATTTGAAGCTCAAGTCACACACACACACACACACACACACACACACACACACACACACACACACACACACACACACACACACACACACCCCTTGTTGATAGCTTTCATGTTCTATACACCTCCAGTTCACCATTAGTGGCTATTACAGTGGCATGTAAGCCCACCATTCAAATGTGAATTAGCTTCTGCATCATTGATTAACTCGCACCCAAGCCATTCATCTCACTTTTGGGTCTAAAATTCATACACCGGTTACAGGTAGCACTGATGGACATTCTCTGTTCCTCTGGGATGGTCTGTACAAGCTACACTCTTTTTGTTGCTGACACCTATGGATATGACCTGATCTTGTACAAATATTATGTTTGACATTAACAGATATTCAGTACATCAGCTACTGGATGACCCCTTGTCTACCTATTTCTACTACTATATCCATAGCAGTATCACATACAGCTGAATGTAAGGTGATGTCTTTACACACGTCAGAGCTTCTTAAAGTCATCTTTTCATAACCACCAAACCTAGAGTCCCACTTTCCCACTTCCTCCCCGGTAGTCAGCTAACCAGACTGCGCCCCCCCTTTTGCAAATTTCTGGATCCGCCACTGATAACTACACTTAATGGAGTGGTGAGCTACCTGAGAAGAAGCCCCCTAACAAAGACCAGGTATAAGTCTTACTGTCAGAATCAGAAAGGTCAGAAATAAGCTGACAAGCCTGAGAAAGGCCAGCCAAAACATATCTGGTCATACGAGTCTGGTAATTAACAGCCAGAAAGGCTACGGTGGATGAAGTATAAAACTTCTTACCCACTTATCCATAGTCTTGCTGTCCTAATCAGAAAGATGCTTAGTCGAGGGCAGTAATTTGTAAGGCTCATCAAAAGCCACAGAGACCACTGATTTACAAACAGGCACTTTATAAACCTGGTCTGGTTTCTTAGGAGCAGGGGGTTGAGTAGCAGAAAAAAAGCATCCAATAAAGTAGCCAAAGCATGAGGGGAAGCAATCTGGGTAAAACAGGCCAAGGATTTCTCATCTGAATCCTCCTTCAGAGGAATTCTGATCCCCTAGATCTCTTGAAAGTAGATGACGACTAAGTAAAAGTCAGAACATAGACCCCAGAGGAGGCTTCAAAGCCATAAGGGCATTAAATAAGCTCTGTGCAAACTTCTACCATTCACTTTGAGGGTCCCTGGGAGCAAAAGAAACATGTTTTGTTTTTTTAAGGGGATGTCCGGCTTATGAAACGTAGAAGGCCCCAACGTCAGCCTGCACTCACTAGTAGTAGCCGGAACTTCCTCCCTCACCAGAATTTGAGCCCCCCTAGCCCTTCGGTGATAATTTGCTGTGGTTCCCCCCTGTACATCTGAAACGGACATTTGCAAGGCCTCCGAGGACATGTGAGCAGCCAAATCCATGCTGGCCTCCAAAACGGACATGGCAAAGGAATACAATTCCAGGATCAGGCAAACCTTCAGGCTTTCATCAGTCTCGTGCAAGACATCTGAAGTAGGAGGCGCAGCCGAAGAATCTGACCTAACTTTTTGGCCTTCTTCTTCGAAGATGACTGACCCTCATGCCAAGAAATACCCTCCATAGCATCTTTTGCTAAAAGTTTGAGATGATGATTTTCTAAATAAATAACGAGGGAGGAGAGATGATTGCATAAAGCCTTAGGCACAAAGGCTTGACAAATATTGCAGTAAGGCTGTATGAGCATGAGAAACCCCAAAACAAAACAAGCACCGCTTATGACTGTCTTTATGGGGGAATCTGTTTCCCACACTGGTATTTACTCTTCCTGGATGACACGAAACCCCTCAATAAAACAAAAGATAAGCAAAAACCCCAACATGGCACTTATCTGAATGGCTAGGTACACCAGCAATGACTCAGGTGATCAGAACAACAATGAGAGATGGCATTTGGACTGGCAGCAAATAAGTTCTGAGAATGGTATGCCCAGACATCACCTTCATGCCATACGTTACGCAAGGAGTATGTGTGTGATGTATGGCATACCTTAAGGCAACCTAAATGCTTTTGTACACTGACCGAAAGTCAGGCCACCTATGGCAGGGGATCCCTCATGTTATGAATACTATACTGCAACAATGAAATGGAAGGACATAGGCTGTTAGCTGAGCCAGAAGGGAATTACTGTAGTGATCTCTTGGGGGGGGGGGGGGGGGTCCTTCTGAATCTTCATACAAGAACATTCCTGTCTAAGGAAAAAAAAGGCAACTGTCTTCCAGGGGTTCTGGTATGGAGTTCTGGAACAGAATTTTGCTAGCTGATTCTTCAGAGAAGATGCAAAGAGGTCTAACTTGAGAAACTCCAAACGGATCAAATCTTGAAAGATACCCCAATATAGCTTCCATTTGTGAGGATTTGTATTTGTCCTGCTCAGTTTGTCTGCCACGCAATTCTGCTCTGACAGGGTGCAGGATGCCTGCAGAGTAAGACTGTGCTTTGAAGCTATACCCCAAGCCAGCGTGGCTGGTCTGTAAATGGGGTAAGACCTGGTTACCCTTTTCTTGTTGATGTACCATATGACTTTTTATTGTCTGTAACAACCTGAAGAGATCCAAGGGACCAATTATTATTCAGAGAGTTGAGTGCTTTGAAAAGAGAAAGCATGCTTTTTATATTTATGTGCTTGCTTCTGTCCCTGGTGTCCCAAACACCTTGCACTGTTATCTCTCCTGGAAATGCTTGCCACACAAAGTCTGAGGTGACTGTGGTGACCGACAGCTTTGGAGCAGAAGAGAAGGGTGCTGGGCACACTCAGTAAACAAGTACTTCAAGGGAATTAAGACCCTATCATCCAGCTGAAGTTAACTGGGGTTGGGGTATATCAAAACACCCCTGTTCTTGGGTGAGTAGATCCACTCTGTGAGGAAACTTGTGATAAATGCCACTGGCCAACTGACTGAGCCAGAAGGGAAACACCATAATGATCTTGGGTGGGTGCCTTCTGAATCTTTATAAGTTCCCTGGATATCAGTGGAAAGGACAGAAAGTATACAGGGACATTCCTACGAAAAAGAAAAGGCATCTGTCTTCCAGGCCCTCTTGCAGAGAGTCATGGAATAGAATTTTACCAGCTGACTGTTCAGAGAACAGGAAAATAGGTCTACTTGAGGAACTCCCCAAAAATGGATAAAATCTTGGAAGACCCCTTAATATAGCTTCCATTTGTGAGGAACTGTCTTTGACCTGCTCAGCCTGTCTGCCACAAAATTCTGTTCTGACAGGATGTAGGATGCCTGCAGAGTAAGACTGTGCTTTGAAGCTACATTTAAGCCAGAGCATGGCTAGTCTACAAAGGGGGTAAGACCTGGTCACCCTTTGCTAGTAATGTACCACATGACTTTATTATCTAACAACTGGAAGAGGTCCAGGGGACCAAAGATGATTGAGAGAGTTGACTGCCTTGATCAGAAAAAACATGGTCTTTATATTTATGTGCTTGTGTCTGTCCCTGGTGTTCAAAACACTTTGCACTGTTATCCCTGCTGAAACTGCTTGCCAAGCAAAGTCTGAGGTGACTGTAGTGACTGACAGCTTTGGAGCAAAATTGGAGAAAGGGAGACCTAGATTTAGGGACCAAGTGATTTCTCTTCTTATAAACCCAATCATAACTAGGATTTGAAAAGATAATGGGTGTTAATGCTGGGATCAAGAGGACTTCAGATACCACTGTACTGTCCTCATACGGAGTCTTGTCAGTGGTATCATGAGAATTGGATACATACCATGAGACCCAAACAAAGCTGTTGGAACTGAGATGTCTAACTGACACTCCAGGAACACAATCTAATGTGAAGGAGTAAAAAAAAAATGTTCTCTTAGAACTTCACCCCAGCAACAGATTCCTAGCACTTTCAGAAGACTCTGCAAAGATAAGGAAATCAGATAACATGGATAATATAGATACTTGGTACCCTGCAGTGAGCTACAACTGCAACTGGACACTCAGTGAACACTTCTGGTGCACTGGATAGTCCAAAGGGAAAGGCAGAGAAAGTACAGTTGTGTACCTACCATAAATGTAGATGTTTGAGTGCTAATACAGCTGCAGTCATAACAGATGGGTTTTCCTGCCGTCAGGTGGGTCCTCGGTCGGCCGAATTCCAAAGTCTAGGTCTGGCGTCGGTTGTCGTCGCTTCTTCCCTGACGTCAGTGCGACAGGGGTATAAAAGAATCAGCCGACGCCATTTTCTTCAGTTTTTCTTGCCCCAGATGTCAGGTGCCCAAAGAAGGAAGGCAATACATAAATTTATGTAATCATGCAATGCAGTATAATCAAAAAACAGTAGTTGCAAGCAAATACACCATAAAAGAATACCCCAATCAGGTTGTATGAGGAGGTATTAGCCATTAGGCCTGTCCCAGAGGGGAAGGAGGGAGGGAAACCTGGACTGCAGCTGTATTAGCACTCGAACATCTACATTTATGGTAGGTACAAAAACTGTACTATGTTCATCGTGCATACAGCTGCAGTCATAACAGATGGGTAGAATACCAAAGCTAAAAAAGGGGTGGAAGGCACTAGGTGGAACTAGGAGGAGCCAGGATGCCCTGCAAAACTGCAGTGGCAAAACCTGCTCTAGATTTGGAGTATGAAGGCAGGTGATAGTGCTTGGAGAAAGTATGCACAGAACTCCAAGTGGCAGCTTCCAAAATATCTTTGGTAGGAACCCCCCTGAGGAAAGCTGCAGAGGTAGCTGTGGCCCTTGTGGAGTGAGACCTGATGTCTGCAGGTACAGTTTTACCATGAAGAGAGTAACAAAAGCATATGCAGTGGGCTATCCATTTTGAGATTGTCTGTTTGGAAATAGGCTTCCCTTGAGCCCCTGTAGCATAGGACACAAAGAGTTGTTCTAATTTTCTGAAAGGCTTTGGTCTGTCCAAATAATAACGTAGTTGTCTGTGAATGACCAAGGAATGTAGTAGTCTCTCCCCTTTGTTTTGGGGATTGGGGTAAAATGTAGGTAAGTGGATAGCCTGATTCAAGGCTACCCTGGATACTACTTTTGGCATAAAGGAAGGACTGGTTCGTAAGGAAACTCTGTCCTGATGAAAAATGATGAAAGGCTGCACAGCCATGAGGGCTTGTAGCTCCGAAACCCTGTGAGCTGAGGTGATAGCCAGCAGGAAGGCTGTTTTCCAGGACAAATACTGCAGTTCTGTTGAGGCAGCTGGCTCAAAAGGAGGCAAAGTCAGTTTCTCTAGAATGAAATTGAGATCCCAAGCAGGGACTGGTCGTTTCCTTGGGGGTTTTATATTCTTAGCCCCTCTGAGGAACTGCCTTAAGAGGGGGTGAGAGAATAAAGGAGGAATCAGTGTTGTATTCTGCAGAAATGGCTGAGGCATGGATTTTGATGGAGGAGAATGAAAGTCCACTGCTTAGCATCTCAGCTAGGTACTGTAATATTTGAGGTAAATTCAGTATTCCAGGGTTCTGGCCCTTTTTCTCATTCCAAGCACAAAACCGTTTCCATTTGGCGGAGTAGGCTTTTCTAGTAGAAGGTCTTCTGGCCTCCAAAATGACATCCTGTACCTCCTTGGAGAGTAGGGTCTGTTGTGATTTTAAGGAATCTTCCATGCGGCTAGATTGAGAGAGTTCAGCTGACTGTGAAGAGTTTTGAAGTTGTGTTGAGTCAGTAGAAGAGGCATTAGAGGCAGGATCCATGGTGGGGAATGCGTTAGGCTCCTCAGGAGTGGGTACCAGTGTTGTCTTGGCCAGTCTGGAGCAATGAAAATCATCTTTGGTCTGTCTGCTCTGGTTTTTAATAGAACTTTGGGCAGCAGAGGAAGAGGTGGAAAGGCATAAACTGTCATTGCTGTCCAACTGAAAGAGAGTGTGTCCACTTTCCAGGCCTGTGGATGAAAGGTCCTTGAGCAGAATTTTGCCAATTGGTGATTTCTGTGCGAGGCAAAGAGATCTATGTCTGGCCTTCCCAATGCTTGAATTATCTTTGAAAAAACTTGAGGATGCAACTTCCATTCGTGTGGATCTGTCATATTTCTGCTTAGGTTGTCTGCCAGCGTGTTTTCCTTGCCTGGCAGGAACTGTGCTTGAAGCTCGATTTGCAATTCTAGAGCCATGTTCCAAAGAGACATGGCTAGCCTGCATAGGGGGTATGAGTGAGTTCCTCCCTGTTTGTTTATGTACCACATTACTGTGGTGTTGTCTGTCCTTATCAATAGCTGGCCTGGATGCAGCAGGTCTTTGAAAGCTATAACAGCATTTATTACTGCTAACATTTCCTTTTGATTGATGTGTAGGTGCTTTTCCTTTTGGGACCATCTGCCCTGAATGCACCGATCTGTCATGTGCGCCCCCCAGGCGTAATCCGAGGCGTCTGTTGTGATGGTTTGACTTGCTTGAGGCTTGCAGAATGGGAAACCTGTGTTTCTTTGGCATGCTTGAGCCCACCACAGAAATTCCTTTTGAAGACATGGAATTAGTGGTATTATTGTTTCCAAGCTGTGGCTGTGCTGAGACCATAGGTTTTTCAGATACCATTGAAGTTTCCTCATATGCAGCTTTGCACATGGGATTAGTAGGATGCAAGATGCCATGAATCCCAGAGCCTGCAGGATTTTCCTTGCAGTCAGCCCGGTGAAAGTTGCCAGTTTTCTGAAGTATTGAGTTAGTTGCCCTTGTTTCTCTGACGTGAGGTAGGCCATCTGGGTGTTTGTATCCAAGTTGGCACCCAGGAAAATTATTGTTTGAGAGGGTATTAGCCTTGATTTATTTTTGTTGACTGTGTATCCCAGGGAATTCAACAACCTTATTACAAAAGCCAGGTGTTTCAGAAGTATGTGTTTGCTGTCCGCTTGGATCAGGCAGTCGTCCAAATATGGGTATATTTGTATCCCTTGCAGTCTGCAGTAGGCAATTACTGATGCCAGGCATTTCGTGAACACTCTGGGCGCAGTAGTTAAGCCAAAGGGCAATGCAGAGAATTGATAATGTGTTGAACCTGCAAGAAATCTGAGGTATCTTCTGCAATCTTGTCTGATTGGGACATGCAGGTATGCCTCCTTGAGGTCCAATGTTACCAGCCAAGACTCCTTGCCCAGCATGGGAAGAAGCTGCTGTAATGTGAGCATCTTGAAATTTGGCACGAGTAAAAATGTGTTTAGGATGGATAGGTCCAAAATAGGTCTCCAATCTTTGCCCTTCCTTGGTACCAGGAATAGTCTGGAATAAAAACCTTGACCCTGTTCTTGTGCAGGTACCTCTTGAATAGCTTTCATGTCCATGAGATCTGAAATTTGTTTTTGTGCCTCTGCCCTTTGTGTGGCAGGTTTGGCATGCCTCTCATTTTTGGAAGGGTGTGAAAGTGGAATCTGTAGCCTCTGTCTATAATGTCCAGGATCCATTTGTCTTTTGTGACAATATGCCAATTTTTTGAAAATAACGCCAGTTTTCTGGCTAAAGGCGCTGCCATTTGAGCCTTGCTTGGCATGCAAAGGGGAAAGTCATTGGTTCTGCTTTCTGAATGGATGTGGACTATCCTCACTACCTCTTTGGGTAGGTGCTTTCCATTGTCTGCCTCTAAATGATCCTTGAGATTGCCCTCTACCCCTTGGGTGCCTGTATCTACCTCTTTGGGGTCTGTCCGTGGCTGGAAAGGAGCAATTTTTTGAAGGCCAATTTCTACTGAAACGTGGAGGCTGTACCTGTAGGAATTCTTTCACTGTTTGCATTGATTTTGCCTTTTCCTCCATTTTCTTGAATACCTCCTCAGCTTTAACACCAAACAATACATCTTTTTGCAGAGGTGCATCCAGTAACTTAGCTTTGACATGATCTGGTCAGGTTTGCTCTTTGAGCCAAGCATGTCTACGTATGACTGATCCTGTAACAGCAGCTCTACATGAGGCCTCTAAAGCATCAAAACCACATTGCAAGGTATGTTTACCTACTTGTTCTGCACTATGTATCAAATCCTGCAACTCCTTCAAATCTGGTTGTTCAGGTTGTGACATTTTGCTTCTCAACTGTGATAACAGAAACTGTTGGTACTTTAACATATGGAACTGGCAGTTTAATGCCCTCATGGATAAGGTGGCCGAGGTGTATACCTTTTTCCCCCACCTTTCTAAAGCTCTGGAATCCCTCTCTGAAGGTAAAGGATTTTTAGCAGTGTAGGCCTTAATTCCCTTGGGGTCCTGTGAGATAGTTTCTGGGTCAGCCGCATGGCTTTTGTATAGGAATTGGTGTGAGTCAGGAACCCGGTAATACCTGTCAGGCTTGACTGGAGTTGGAGGTAGAGAGTCTGAGTTAAGGCAGGACTCCGAATACACATCATCAAGGATATCTAAGACAGGGGATATAGCCAGAGGCCTGTGCTGTGGGAGCAAGAGAAAATCCCTAAGCCTTTTCTTGGAGTTTGAGTACTCTTGGCCTTCCCAGTGGAAGTGTTCCCTCAAGGTATGCAAGGTTTCCCCAAAAGAGTAATCCTCAGGGGAGGAGACAGAGGGAATGGACTCCTCTGCATCAGAATCTTCAAAAGGGGAGTATGAATGTTCCTGGTCATCAGAATGTTCTGAAATAATGGAAGCCTGGTCCGAGGAGGGGGAGTCTTCCTCCACTCTGGTCCTTTTTTCCGGGGGGGGGGGGTTGAGAACCCCTGATAAGAGAAATTAAGTCCTCAGCCATTTTGAGCATCTGCTTTTTAGGCATGGGGCCTTGAGAAGGGCCCTGTGGGGTTTGTTTTTTAGAATGCATGGCTGTCTTAGACTTAGTGAAAGCATCGATGGAAAAAGAAGAGGAAGGCCTGAAGACACCTTAAGAGGAGGCAGACCCGTCTAAACTCTGAGTTTCACCGCCAAGAGTGGCTTCGTTATCTGTAGTCGGGGTGTGGGCCGAAGAGCCTGCGACCTCGGGTACAGAAGACACTGCCAATGAAGCATCGTCAGTAGTCAGGGGCTGCGTAGGCGCCTCGCTGAGAACCGGACCACCTGTAGTCGGCTTTGGCGTGGTGTCGGTAAAGGCCGCGGACCTCGTGTGTCGGTCCTTATCTTTGCGTCTTTTAGTCAAAACTGGAGTCAGAGTATCCGACGACATTATGTAGTTAAATTTTTTGCCAAAAAAAGTGCTGGGCGAACTCTGCCCAACGCTTAATGGTGCGTTTTTTGAATGTAGCACAAAAATGACAAGCCGAGAAGTCATGGTCTGGGCCTAAAGCAAGGAATGCAGAGGGAATGAAAATCCTTATGCGGTATTTGCTTCCCACATGAAATACAATTATTAACTTTGTCTGACATCGGTCTGAGGCAAGAAAAGTTTCCCCAACGGGGTACTTGGCTTTCAAGAAGACTTCGGTTGCAGATATTCGTAATCTCAGGAGCTGGCCGACCGGCACTTGCGAACTGCTTCTGCTTCGGGCACTGCGCGGCAAGAAAGACCGAAGAAAATGGTGTCAGCTGGTTCTTTTATACCCCTGTCGCACTGACGTCAGGGAAGAAGCGACGACAACCGACGCCGGACCTAGACTTTGGAATTCAGCCGACCGAGGACCCGCCTGACGGCAGGAAAACCCATCTGTTATGACTGCAGCTGTAGGCACGATGAACATCTGATAATGTGATCTAGACACACAGAAGTTTAATATCTGAAATCTGGATGAATAGGACTGAAATAAGCATCTTTGTAAATCTTCATATAGACCAATTTCACTTTTAAACCAAGATTATGAATTGCTCAAGTCTATATTAGCTAAAGGAATGGCAAATGCGTTACCAAAATTTATAGATATTCATCAGTGTGGTTTTGTGGAGGGTAGAAAGACATTTGACAACATTAATAAAACGGTGATCCAGAAGAAAAAAGAATGTAAGAAAATACTCCAGTTTTTGGTGATCCTTGATGCAGAGAAAGCATTCAGCTGTTTAAGCTGGGATTTAAATACTCCAGTTTCTGGTGAGCCTTGATGCAGAGAAAGCATTCAGGTGTGTAAGCTGGAATTTTGTGAATAGGGCAATGGAAGCATTTGCATTTCCTGATAACAATAATACAGTTAATTAGGAGAATAAATGAAGCATCACAGTCAAGAATTAAAGTGGAAGAGTTCCTCTCTTATAAGTTGTGCCTGAACAGAGGAACCAGGCAGGGGTGCCCTCTTTTTCTTTATTTGCTTCATATTTAGAGCCAATGGCAAAGAAAATAAAGGACTCAAAGTTCAAAAATATAATTGCTATGGGGATCAAAAAAAGTTGGCTTTGTTTAAAGATATTATTTTTTTACATGATAAATCCAGAAAAGGACATCTCCTGGCCAAAAATTACATACCCACATATGAATTGGTTCAGCAATACCCACATTTATGGGGACATAATCCATACTCCTAAATACTTCATCTTAACAAGGTTTCTGTTATGGCAGCACCAACTGCCACAGTCTATGAGGGACAAAGAAGCCACCCCCTGGAGTGAATTTACATTCACCCATCCAGTTGTCAACTTTGCACTTGAACAAGGTCATTGAGGAACTCTGCTTCACATGGACTGGGAGCTTATTCCAGAGGAGCAGCAGTCTCTGGGAGATGTACATGTCCCTCCAGAGTATTCTGTTAATGTCACAGGCTAACTTGAGATCTCTGGAGTAAATTATTCTTGTCCCATTTGATTTGCAGATGTGCAGCATTTCGATTAGGGCACTGTCTGAGACTGCTCTGTAGATCAGGCATAGGGTCACCTCTCAGCAGCCTGTATGATACAGAGTACAGTGACAGGGCTTTCAATATTTCCATGTATGTCATGTTTTGGAGGCTCTGGATTCTCTTGTTAGAAACCTCTGTGGTCTCTCCAGTTGCTGCAAGTGTCTAGTGAGATACATACAGAAGGGAGCAATATATTCAATTAGTGGTCTGATAAGGGTCAAGTACAGCGGAGTTATAATCTCCCCGGTCTTGGATGCTGACTGCAGTTCCCTTGTTTATGAGATGCACAATGTAGAATGCTTTTCTTACCACTGCTGACATATGGTGATCGAAGTTTAGGTTGCTATCAACCTGCGTTCCCAAGTCATGTACCACTGAGTCTGAGCTTAGAGGGGTGCTATCTATATCATTATTAGCAGGGGCTACTTCTTTTCCAAAGGGGATAAATGAGGCATTTTTTTGCATTGTTTTAGTCTGTGAGTTTGGCACCAATTATTTGACCGTGTCAGCCCTTTTTGTAATATGTTAACATCATTGGGGGACTCTGCACCCAGTTCACAGTCATCTGCAACTTGGTAAGCCACAGGCAATCTGCACTCGCCCGGACTTCAGAGAAATAAATTCCAAACAGAAAAGGGAGCAGTATAGATCCTTGTGGTACCCTACTGGTAACTGGTCTACTACTGGTAAAGGTGGACTCCCCAACTCTGACAGTGTGCATTCTGTCCATCAGCCGGTTGGCTACCCATCTAGTAACGTATGCGTTAGTCCCCAGCTGGAAGAGTTTCTCTTTGATACTTGAATGGGGGATTGTGTCAAAGGCCTTGGCTAAATCAAGGTAGGCAGTATGTACTATTTTGGCTTCATCCAGGGCTTTGGTGACATTCTCAAAGGAGTCCACTAAGTTTAATAAGCAAGATCTACCCTTGACAAAACCAAACTGGGTCGGGTCAAGAGTTTGAAGTTCACCTATGTCCTTGTGGATAAAGTCCATGGTGATTCTTTCTGTGGCCTTGCAGATAAGGCTGGTTAGGCTTATGGGTCGACAGTTCCCATGGTCAGCTGATGGAACCCTATGTGTAAGGTGAACACTATTGCTGTTCTCAGGCACTGAGGTTATATAGAGTGCTGAGTGGTTCTGCTAGATCATGTTTTAGATTGTTTAGTAAGCAGCCTGGGATGTCATCTGGTTCCACAAAGGCTGTGTTTTTGGCCTTGAAGAGTGCTTGTATGATCTTTTCTTTGGAGATACCTGGTAGAGAACTGTTATCAGGAATGCTTTACAGTATGTCTGGTGGAGACAGGGGTCAAGCAATGACAAGCACTAAAAATGGTTTTAGTCCCTTTAGTTTTATGTACAGGTTAGGCATATTTTTATCAACTAGAGGAGAAGTTGTGGACAATTAATAAAGACTTGAAGGAATTTATCTGGGAAGGGAAGAGGGCAAGAGTGATTACCTGATTTGAAAGTATATTTTAGAGCTACACAATTAAGGCTCATATACACAGCACAAACAGAAGGTTAGAATTCAAAGTGGAAAGGGATGACGATGAAGCAGGGAGGAAATCCAAGAAATAAGAGTGGAATTTTGCATGCAGATCCTTAAGGAGAATAATATTGGCTACACAAAATATTATATTTGTATAGTAGCAAAAAGTATTCTAAGAACTAAGACAACCCAAGAATGGAGAAAGAAGATTTTGCCAGTAGGAATAACCAAGTACATGCACAAAGAATAGGTAAGAAGGGGCTGGAATTTACTAGAGAAAACTGGCAAATGAACCAACGTAATATGAGCAAGTAACTAGAAAGGGAAAGGTAAAGGAATGGGATGAGGCTAAGAAGAAATTTAGACTACAGGCTAGAGACTGCCTCCCCTACCAGGGATTGACAGAGTATAGAAAGGAAAGAGAGAACCCCAAGTAAAAGACCTGCTCTGCTAGAATTTTTAGATGAATCTAGAAAGTACAGTTTTGTACCTGCCATAAATGTAGATGTTCGAATGTATACCCTGCTGCAGTCATCACACTTGGGTTATCCTGCCGTCAGGCGGTCCCGCAGTCGGCCCGAATTCCAAAGTCTTGGTCCGGCGTCGGTTGCTGTCGCTTCTTCCCTGACGTCAGTGCACCAGGGGTATACGAGAGGCATCCGACGCCATTTTCTTCAGTTTTTCTTGCCCCAGATGTCAGGTGCCCCCCACCCCCAAATGGTGGTCAGTAGATAGTACCAATAATAAAAAGTGTAGCATAAACAAAATATCCCTCCAGCTATACGCAAATACACCACAAAGGTTGTAACAGATTTTAAGGTATACAAAGGTTTTAGAGAGGGTATGGAGGGAGGGTAACCTGGACTGCAGCAGGGTATACACTCGAACATCTACATTTATGGTAGGTACAAAACTGTACTATGTTCATCGTGTTACCCTGCTGCAGTCATCACACTTGGGTAGAATCCCAAAGCTAAGGATGGGAGGTGGAGTCAAACAGGTTACAGGAGGCCAGAAGGCCCTGCAAAACTGCAGTGGCGAAGCCAGCTCTAGTCTTAGAGTAAAGTGGTAATGTTTGGTGAAGGTGTGTACTGAACTCCAAGTTGCAGCTTCCAGAATATCCTTGGTTGGCACCCCCCTGAGGAAGGCTGTAGATGTAGCTGCTGTCCTGGTAGAGTGGGGCCTTATGCTAGCAGGAACTGGTTTTCCATGGTGTGTGTGTAGCAAAAACGTATGCAATGTCCTATCCATTTGGAAATGGTCTGTTTTGAGATGGCCTTTCCTTGTGATGCTGTAGCATAGGATACAAAAAGTTGGTCAGATTTTCTGAAAACCTTAGTTTTATCCAAGTGGTAACGTAGCTGCCTGTGAATGTCCAAGGAATGCAGGAGTCTTTCTCCTTTGTTCTGTGGATTTGGAAAGAAGGTGGGTAAATGGATGGTTTGATTTAGAGCCACACCGGATACCACCTTAGGCATAAAGGAGGGGTTAGTTCAAACTCTGTCTTGATGAAAAATGAGGAAAGGCTAGCTGGCTCAAAAGGAGGTAGCATTAGTTTTTCCAGAACAAAGTTGAGGTCCCAAGTATGTGTTGGTGCTCTCCTAGGAGGCCTAATGTTTTTGGCCCCTCTGAGAAACTGCCTTAGGAGTGGATGTGAAAATAAGGGAGGATCCGTGTTGTAGTGAGCAGAAATAGTTGAGGCGTGGATTTTAATAGATGAAAAAGAAAGCCCTTTGTGTAACATCTCAGTTAAATATTTCAGAATCTGAGGTATGTCAGGCTGAAGGGTATTTTGGCCTTTAGCTTGGTTCCAGGCGCAAAACCTTTTCCATTTGTCTGAGTAGGCTTTCCTGGTGCTGGGCCTCCTGGCCTCCAGAATAACATCCATAACAACTTGAGAGAGAGGAGCTGGCTGGTTGCTTAGGTGATTTGCCATGCAGCCAAGTTTAAGGTTTTGAGCTGGCTGTGTAGAATCTGATTGTCTTGCTGTGTGAGCAGATGGGTAATTTGTGGTAGAATCCATGGTGGGCCCTGGGCCATATTCCTTAAAAGTGGGTACCAGTGTTGGCGTGGCCAGTCTGGGGCAATGGGTATCATTCGGGGTCTCTCCATCCTGACTTTCAGCAGCACCTTTGTGAGAAGGGGTAATGGAGGAAAGGCATATACTGTCAGCATTTTCCATCTGAATGAGAGTGCGTCCACTTTCCAAGCTTGATGGTGAAAAGTCCTTGTGCAAAATTTTGTTAGCTGATAGACCTGTTTGCCAGCCCTCAAAACTATGTCTGCGAGCCCCCATTTATGAGTTATCATTGCAAATACTTGTGGATCCAGTTTCCACTCGTGGGGATCTATGATGTTTCTGCTTAGGTCGTCTGCCAATGTGTTCTTTTTTCCTGGCAGGAATTGAGTTTGTAATTGAACTTGGTAAGCCAGTGCTGTGTTCCACAAGGTCACTGCTTGCATGCATAGAGGGTAGGAGTGTGTACCCCCTTGTTTGTTTATGTAGCACATTACTGTGGTGTTTGTCTGTCCTTATGATAAGCTGTCCTGGATGTAAGAGGTCCTTCAAGGCTGTCAGAGCATTTTGTACAGGAATCATTTCTTTTTGATTGATGAGCAGATTCCTTTGATCTGCAGTCCATATGCCTTGAACGCACTGTCCTTCCATGTGTGCCCCCTAGGCATAGTCCAATGCATCTGTTGTCATAGTTTGCCTGGCTGGGGGTAGGGTGAAAGGCTGACCCTTGTTGAGGTGACATGCCTGTGACCACCACAGAAACTCCTGCTGAAGGCAAGGAATGAGAGGTATCATTGTTTCCAAGCTGTGGCTGTGTTGAGTCCATACACTTTTTAGGTACCATTGTAATTTCCTCATATGCAGTTTTGCAAATGATAGTAGTATGCAAGATGCCATGAAGCCCAAGGCCTGCAGAATTTTTCTTGCAGGGAGTTGGGTCTTTGTTGCCATTGTTCTGAAGTATTGAGTTAAATGTAGTTGTTTGTCTGGCGTCAGACAAGCCATCTGGGCCGTTGTATTCAGGCTGGCAGCCAGGAATGTCATATTTTGTGAGGGCACTAGTTTTGATTTCTTTTCGTTTACTGTGTACCCTAGGCAACTTAGATGTTTTACAAAAGCCAGGTGTTGTAAGAGAATGTCCTTGCTTTTTGCTTGGATGAGGCAGTCATCCAGGTATGGGTATATTTGAATTCCTCTTTGTCTGCAGTATGCAATTACTGGTGCCAGGCATTTTGTGAAGACCCTGGGCGCAGTAGATAAGCCAAGGGGCAGTGCAGAGAATTGGTAATGGGTTGAACCTGCAATGGAACGGAGGTATCTTCTGCAATTTTGTCTGATAGGGACATGCAGGTATGCCTTCTTGAGGAGGGACATGCAGGTATGCCTCCTTGAGGTCCAACTAGCCAAGCTTTCTTGCCCAAAATGGGAAGAAGCTGCTGTAGTGTTAGCATCTTGAATTTGGGTACTTGCAAGAAGGTGTTTAAAATTGAAAGGTCCAGAATGGGTCTCCAAGCATTGTCCTTTCTGGGGACTAGCAAGAGCCTCGAGTAAAATCCTTGGCCTTGCTCCTGTGTAGGTACCAGTTGAATGGCTCTCATCTCCATGAGAGCTGTAATTTGTTTTTGTGCCTCTGCCCATTGATTTTGTGGCAGGTTTGGCATTCCTTTTATCCTTGGCAAGGTGTGGAAATGGAATCTGTATCCTTGTGAGATAATGTCTAGGACCCATTTGTCCTTTGTGACGATGCGCCAATTGTCTGCAAAAAGTGCTAATTTTCCTCCCAAGGGAGCTGCCAATAGAGTTTTGCTTGCAGTTTGAGGTTTAAGTCATTGTGTTTGCCTTCTAGTAGTTTGGTACCTGTCTTCTCCTCCCTTCTGTGTTGCAGTGCCCCATTGGCGAGGTTTGTAAGGGATTTGTGCTTGTCCTCTGCCACTTGGGCGCCTGTATTTACCCCTCTGTGGTCTTTCAGAAGCTGGAAAGGAACAATTTTTTGTTGGCTAACTTCTGCTGAAGCGTGGGGGCTGTACCTGTAAGAAATCTTTGACCGTCTGCATAGATTTTGCCTTATCCTCCATTTTCTTTAAAACCTCCTCGGCTTTAACCCCAAATAAGACATCCTGCTGTAAGGGTGCATCTAGTAACTTTGCTTTAACATGATCAGGCAGAGATTGTTCCTTGAACCAAGCATGCCTACGTATAACAGATCCAGTAACAGCTGCTCTCGAGGAAGCTTCCAAGGCATCAAAACCACATTGTAAAGTATGTTTGCCCACCTGTTCAGCTGCATGCAACAGATCCTGCATTTCCTTGAATTCAGACTGTTGAGGGTGCGTGCCCATCTTTTGTTTTATTTGAGACAATAGGAATTGTTGGTATTTAAGCATGTGAAATTGACAATTTAGTGCTCTCATAGCTAGAGTAGCTGAGGTGTAAACCTTCTTCCCCCACCTATCTAGTGCTCTGGAGTCCCTTTCAGAGGGTACAGGATTTTTAGCCATAGAAGCCTTAGCCCCTTTAGAACCCTGGGAGATTGTCTCTGGATCAGTAACAGGGCTTTTGTATAGGAATTTGTGTGAGTCAGGCACTATATAGTACCTATCTGGTTTGGCTGGAGCAGGAGGCAGAGAATCTTGATTTAGACTAGATTCTAAGAAAACATCATCCACAATGTCTAAAACTGGGGGGATAGCAAGTGGTCTGTGCTGGGGGAGTAAAATAAACTCTCGTAGCCTTTTCTTTGAGTCGGAGTAGTCCTGACCTTCCCAGTGGAAATGTTCCCTCATGGTATGTAAGGTTTCCCCAAAGGAATAATCTTCAGGGGAGAAGCTGAGGGAATGGAGTCTTCAGCATCAGAATCTTCATAAGGGGGGAAGGAGTAATCCTGTTCCTCTGAGGAGCCTGAGGAAACAGACACTTGATCAGAGGAGGCATAATCCTCCTCTTGTCTAGGCCTTTTGTCGGGGGGTGTTGGGAACCCCTGATCAAAGAAATGAAATCTTCAGCCATTTTAAGCATCTGTTTCTTAGGCATAGGGCCTTGACCTGGAGACTGAAGTGTAGGCTTTTTTGGTTTTAGAGTAGTCTTAAGCTTAGCATAAGATTTTATGGTGAGAGTAGTCGGTCTGAAGACACCTTCAGAAACCGAAGGTGTTTCTACAACACCAGCTCCTCCTCCTGCAATGTCGTCGGTAGGGCCTACAGAAAATGGCTGCGTCGGCCTAGAACTCTCTGCTGGGGGATCCGAAGCGGTCTGGGGATCCAATTCAACGGTAGCCAGGGGCTGCGTAGGCGCCTCACTGAAAACCGGAGAACTGGCGACCGGCCCAGCTGAGGCCTCGGAGTCTGGCTTGGATCTAGGCTGCCCGTCTTTATCTTTGCGTTTTTTATGCACGCCGGTAGTCGGTTGCCCTGACGGCATAGTGTAATTAAATTTTCTGCCGAAGCAGTGTCATGTGAAATCAAAGCATCGCTCTATAGTTCGCTTATTGAACCTAGCACAAAACCGTCAACCAGTGACGTCGTGGTCTGGGCCTAGGCAAGGTATACAAAAAGAATGGAAGTCCTTATGAGGTATTTGCTTCCCACAAGAAATGCAATTGTTAACTTTTTCTGACATCGGATTGAGGCAAGAAAAGGTTACCCAACGGGGTACTTAGCTTTGAAGACTTTGGAGTGAAACTCAAATCGAAAATCTCAGGTGTCGGCCGACCGGCACTTGCGAACTGCTTCTGCTTCGGGCACCGCGCGGCAAGAAAGACTGAAGAAAATGGCGTCGGATGCCTCTCATATACCCCTGGCACATTGACGTCAGGGAAGAAGCGACAGCAACCGACGCCGGACCAAGACTTTGGAATTCGGGCCGACTGCGGGACTGCCTGATGGCAGGATAACCCAAGTTTGATGACTGCAGCAGGGTAACACGATGAACATCAGAAGCTGCTATTAAAAAAGGATATGTACAACATATTAAGATATTGTAAGATAACTATAAGAATCAATCAGACGATGCTAAAAAATATTGGGAAGAGAGATTGGATAAGCAATTTTAAAGGGAACAATGGGAGGATGTATGTGTGGCTCTCAGGTATGCAGCAAAGTTTTGAAGGTACAGTATTTTTGCTTGGAAGTGTTTTCACAGGTACTTTCATATTCCAAGCAAACTTCAAAGATTTTTTTCCTCAGGTAGATCGCAAATGTTGGAGCTGTGATTGGGAAGAAAGAGGTAACTGTAAACATATATCATGGGAATGTAATGAGTTGGTAGACTTAAAAATTTCCCTACAGAGTATTCTATCAGAAATATTAGATAGATGAGCAAATGACTGTAGCTATGGAAATTATTCTTTTAACTGGGGCACAGGATCTGAATTGTCTAGACAAAGTAATTGCTGCCAGAAAAGAAATAATTAAAAAAATGGAAATTTAAGTCTAGACCAACTGTTTTTGAAGTACTGAATATTGTAGCAGAGATAAAAGAACTGGAAGTGGGGCCTATAGAAAATGAAAGGAGTATATTACATAAAATAAATGGAAACTGTGGGAACTATGCATGCAGAATAATGTTCAGGAGGATGACTGAGGTTTAAGGGAAGACAAGAGCTGAGCAATTCATATAATGTTGGACTAATGATAGTTATAAAAAAGTGTGCGTGTGTGATGTACAATAAAACAGGAAACATGCTAATATGGCTTTTCTTTTAAATTAATGCATTTCTTTGCCTGATTCTTAAGTGATAACTTAATAAAGGTGCTAAAAATAAGATCAGACAACCAAATAAATTGGGGCTGTATGGTTCAAGATCCCAGATGTGTAGCTTACAGAGTGGAAAGTGAAAGTGCAACTCAGCAAAAACACAGTTGTGGGTTCAAGACCTCACCAACTAAGGATAAATTCAACATCTAAAGGGAATAGGAGCAACTGGATTTGGCTTTTGGAAGGTATATACTCTGTCAATGCTTGTTCTTATGGATATGATCAAAAAATCACGTCTTCATGCCAGCAACTGCATGGAGGATCATATCACTGGTCCCCCCATTAGGGATTTCTCAATAGCAACCACCTTTTTGGTTGCATGTTACTCCAAGCATTTTTCAAGGCAGTACACGGATTTACATGCTGACACTTGCAGCTGTTTTCAACATCATGCTCCTTCCTGAAACTGTAAAGACAATGCCAACATGTTTTAGAAGTACTGTGGCATTCAACATGGACATTTAATGTTCTAATGTTGGGGCATATGAACACAGGACTTCATCAACATGAAGGATTGTGATCCAAACACTGAGAATCAAAAAAGAACTGGCTAATTCAAGGGATGCACACACTTATGTAGCCTGTGTGTGTTTTAACAAAATGCACAGTGACAAGGGTGAGAGGATAACCTCAAATATGAGAATATTTCAAGTTACTTTGTTTGAATTCTGAATGAGGAGAAGATAAAACTTTCTAAGGATCTATCAAAGATGGTCCTCGATGTGAGAAATTAAGTTCAAAGAAGAGATAGGAAGGCTTTCATCTTTTCTAGAAGCAAAAAAAGGTGAAAGCAGAAACCTTGGCTTAAGTCTGAAACAGTGAAAACAGCCCAGTATCTCATGAATCATTTCAGTGGTAGGATCTAACGGTTCTAAGACGTGGTATAATGTAACCATTTTGAGAACCACTTATCAACTCTGAGCGTTCCTGAGACAGATGGAAACACAGAGCCTTCCCCAACACACACACACACACACACCATGAACAGCCCTAGATGATAAAAGCTGTTGTCAGTAGAGTTAACATCTTCGGCTGTCCAGTGAAGCATGACAGTATAACATTTAAGAGTTTCCCTCATTCTATAAATGGGCTTTTTCACCTTGGGACTGGCTTGCCCTGGAAGAAAGAGGGGTGGGTACTGATGGAAAATCAAAGGTTTTCCATGATAGTGAGATCCTGCTTTCTCTTCAAGAGGTCATTCACCAGGCCCTGTGAAGCCTACACAAGTAGGTCCTAACATTGCAGAGGATGTACAGGGGCAACTGTACAGGCCATTATGTGCTGGCACATGACTGCGCCTGCTGTCTAATATTTCAGTATATATCAGTATATTCAAATTTACATCAGGACATATACCAGCCTACTATGAAAGCTGTAGAGAGAGTTTTGATCATTGATGTCCTGAACTCAAACTTAGAGGGACTGAAAGTTTTTCTAGTATATGATCAACTAGGGTGCAATCGAGTTTGGACAGATTAGACAAAGATAAGCAATCTACACCCAGGTATTAGAGAGACAAACATTCTCTTACCTATCTGGCAGGGCAAGGTGGCAACTGACCACAGCAATCCCACAGGAGTATAGGATGCATGGCAAAGATTTCACTGTATTCAACCAGGAGCTTATAGAATACATGCTCTTTCTTGAAATGTAGAGAAGTAACTCTGGGTGCTTTTATATTGCATATGAGGCTCCTGGTGAAAGGCTCCATAAAAGGGAATGACCCAAGGCTCCTACTTCTTCCTTAAATACTCAAAAAGGCACTTCTTTGCAAAGTAGTGGGAGACAAAGGTCAACCTATGCTAGATTTTTGCAGTCTCAAGTTCGTTCCACAAGAGATATAATCTGGTGGGAAGCTGTGAGCATGTGAGACTCATTTTACCTGTCTCTGAGAAAATGGCCACCAGTTCCTCATACACCTCACATGAAGTTGAATGGAAGTGATACCACTGCCCCACCCAAGGTCTACAAGGAAAGTGCTCATGTAGTGATGGTGTGCACAGAGTCAAAGATGAAACCTAATACTACTGGGAGTCAGAGTGCAAGTGTTCAGGGATATGCCAACCAATGGTGGAGTGGAGATTTCAAATGTCTGCTCTGGGCTTGGTGTTCCCATCAGGCCAGGTTTTCTAAGGATTTTTCCAGTACTCACATGGACAGGTCCCATTAGGCTTCAGAAAACTGTCTGAATCCTATGGCCTGAATGACAGTATCTGCTGGATCTTCCCCAACCTGGCTATCAAGCCCTGCAGGACCTGGAGGAAAACAAGAGAAGTAAAGTCCATAATCCCAACAAAAGACAGCCAAATTACTTAAGGGGTAGTTCCCAGGTATCATGCCAGTTGCAGCTGTTCTCCAGCTAATTGACGAGAGGATAAGCAACATGTACACCTTAAGAAAGCTAACATAGCAGACAGTGATCACTTCCTTTAGGCTCTTTATCATTTACCAAGGAGAGTGGGTGCAAACCAGAACCCTTGCTAGCTAATGGCAAGGTCAGAGCAAGTAAGGAACTCTTAAGGTAGTTTCAGTGATGGACATATCTCCTGAATGAACAAGGTCTGCACTCCAAATTTTTAGCCACTTTCATGATGCTCAAGCAAGGGTCTGGGCTTTTCAAAGGATCCTGCTATTGATCTCTTCATCATTCATTTTCAAATGCTGCCATTTTCTAGGTAGAAAGACTGGCCAGAAGTTTCCTCTTCTTCCTTTATCTAAAAATGGATGAATGGCTGGTGCTTACAACTATATTTCATGACATGCTCTCCTTTAGACAATAAGCACAACACTGGTGCAGATTTTGACTCATCTACTGGCCACACAAACACTATGAAAGGTTCAATCATTTAGGAATCTAATATGGAAAAATTTGCATGGCATATACATTTGAGATTTTGCTCCTGGCATAAGTGGCAAAAAAGAAGTACCAGACTCAGGGGCTATGCATGCTTTCCTAATGAGGTACATTATACAGTAGTATGTGACAGTATAGAGAAACGTGCTAGTACCCAATGAAGGAAGGATCCCACTATTAAATGAGGTAGCCGAGTTACAACAGGGTCAGCCATAAGGTTTTCATATAAACATTTTTATTCCTCCTTCACCTGTAAAACATTTTCTCCTCTTAAGCAAGTGGTTGTGAATTAGGCTACTACAGAAATATGAAAATCCTTAAAAGAAGGAAGGAACGGATACTGATTTAAGCGTGCTAAGCTTTAATAGTTAAATACATCTTTTCTTCAGGGAGGATTACTTACTGGTAACGCCCATAAATGATCCTTCATCAAATTTAGTGTCTCACCAAGACAGACTATCTTTGGAAAAGAGTCGGAAGAAAGGGATTCCTTCAACCCCAGTTAGTACAAAAAGTAAACATGGTAGTAATTTAGCTTGAATATGCAATAACTTCTGCTTCTTATGAATTAGAAGAATTAAAGTCAGCAGCACTTTCCTGTTTATGAACCATCAGTCCTTGACGTGTAATGCCTTGGACACAGCTATGTTAAGTAGGAAGAAACACAAAATACTCCTTGGCACATTTAGACCAATTAGTAGCAAAACAGGAATAATACTGGATGTCCTGGAACTGCCATCCTAACATCAGATGCCCTAAAGCCACACAGCCAGACATAAGGCATCCTGGCCCTCTGACTCAAAGCTGTCTGTGAAACTGGCATATGCCCCAGAGAATCCACTGAAGGAAAAACTGAAATATAGGGAGCCTCCAAACTCAAAAGATGGAAGAGCTGAACAGCTAGGTATTAATATTCAAATCTGGGATGGATTTTCCAAGGTTCCAGCATCAGGGAGCATTTTAACAGTGATAGAAATCCAACCGTCTTGCTCTAGCACTTCATCTTCCAGAACCTTGCTGAGACAGTGAGGTAGTGAGAAGAACATGGCACTGAGACTATACTTCAGTCTGTGGCATGAAGCAATGAATCCTAACATACCCAGTAAGCGAAAGAGTAGTCTCACTCAAAAGAACAGAAAAAGAAAAAAAAGAAAAACAGCTTGGGAACTTCTATTAACTTCTGACTTCTTAATTTTATAAGCAACTTCTGAACTGCAAATTTTCTTTAAAAGGTTTTTTTTTTTTTTTTTATCTTAAATGCTAAACTTTTCACAGCGGATAACGAATACATTTTTACCTTTGTAAATTCCTAATTTCTTTGGTTAAAGTGTGAGGTTGCATTTAACAGACTTATCACAGATGTAACAATTGTGATTCTATCTTAACTGTAAAGTCCACTGTGTTAATTATTCTGTTTTGGAAGAATCTGACACTAGTAAAAGCACCTGCTGGTAATTTTCTCTTGGGACATAATTAGCAAAAGCACAAAATCATAATCTCTTGACAAAATATATAGAAAAAGGAAGCGTGCACTTTCCACTTTTAAAGACCGAGACCTAGGAGTAACAAACAAGCCAGCTAAACAATGCACAATGAATGTTCACTTCAGGTGGCAAAAGAAAGAAAGAACTGCACAAGACTTGTGACACTATCTTTTACAGTCTGACTCTCTTTTATGGGTCACTGCTTGAGTCTGCATTCATACATTCCCAACAGCATCAACTGCTGAAATAAGCTTGGACTAGGAAGTTAGAATCCACCCCCGCTATTTCCCATTTCTATTAAAAATTCTTGCAGCAAATCATCCATATGATGAATATCTATTTTCTGTTAAAGCTGTACATTAAGTACTTTTAAGGACGTCAAAATCAGTATACTTTTTCTGGCAGCACCCATTTTCTTAGTGTGACAACTTGCTCTAGTATGGGCTTTACTGACAGAAGTGGACTTTACCAGGACTTAGAAGCTCTATGCCTCTTGTGTCAGACCTCACTATGGCCCCAAATGGTTGAATAATCATCAAACATGTCTACCTTATTGGGCATTAGTGCTTACATGAACGTGCATGTGTGTGTCAGCCTCTGTATGGATGTATACAAGCACAAATAACTTATGATACATACAATTTTAATCTTAATAAAATGATAAAGTACAGTGCCAGTAGGCTTTAACTTTTACTTATGTACTTACCATAACTTCAGATGTATGGGATCCATCTCGCCTACATTCTGTACTGATGGGTTTGGAGCCGATCCTCGGCTCCGACTCGGCACGCTATACTATAGAATGAAGTCTCTTATTGGCTGAGCTATCCCACATCCCAGGATGCACCACCACTGCTTCCCCAGATCTTGTTTGTCCGCACACATGCACACACACAGACTGTTGATATAATATTGCCAGGTGTTTCAGAGAGGAAACAGTTGAACTTGGACCGTCCGGTCTCTTCTGATCTCCAAGGCAGGGGGGAAGGAGGGTGGGTTATTAGGAATGTAGGCGAGATGGATCCCATACATCTGAAGTTATGGTAAGTACATAACTAAAAGATGTAATGTGATCCTATCTCGCCTACATTCTGTACTGATGGGACAGCGTCCCTGGCACCTGATTCCTGGGTGGCTCACTGGAAAACACTCCTGAGAACTGTGGAACCGAAGGAAGCTCGCCCCCGAGATGCCAAGTCCAATTTGTAATGAGAAATAAAGGTGTGAGGAGAAGACCACGTAGCCACCGCACAAATGTCACTAATAGCAAGCTTGGAATGAAAGGCTGCCAAAGTAGCCATAGCCCTGGTAGAATGAGCTTTCACTGTAGCTATAAGCTCTTTGTTAGAAATGAAGTAAGTATGACTGATACAGTCTCTGATCCACTTGGCAATAGTGACTTTCGTGACGGCTTTGCCCAATTTATCGTCCGAAAAGGACACAAACAACTGATCTGCTTTGCGTGTTTGGTGCGTCCTATCCAAATAGAAGCGTAATTGTCTGTGGACATCTAAGGTGTGAAAGATATACTCCGCTCTGTTTGAATACTTCGGGAAGAAAACTGGAAGTTCCAGTGATTGCTGCAGACAAAAAGTAGAACAAACCTTAGGAACAAAGGATGGGTTCGGTCTGAGGGATACTCTATCCTTGTGAAAAAACAGATATGGTGGTTTGATACATAGGGCTTGAAGTTCTGAAACTCGCCTGGCTGATGTAATTGCAACTAATAAAGCAGTCTTCCAAGAAAGAAATTTTAAGTCACAAGTTGCTGCCGGTTCAAAGGGGGAAGAGGTTAAAGCACCTAACACCACATTAAGGTCCCACGGTGGAGCGGGATGAGATATCGGGGGCCGTAGCAGCCCAGCACCTTTCATGAAGGCTTTACACAACTTGTTGCTCATCAAAGGTGGTTCTATGCTCCCGTGAAAATTGGAAATAGCCGCCAATTGAACTTTGATGGTAGAGACCGAACAACCTTGGTTGAACAGAGAAGCTAAAAACTTCAGAACCTCTGACACCGGGGCTGTCATGGGGTCTAAGCCCCGGAGTTGGGCCCAAATAGCAAATCTCTTCCATTTGCTGCTATACATTTTCTTAGTAGAAGTCTTGTGGGCTGAGGACAAGATATGTATGACTTCCGGGTCCAAAGCATGGTTCCTGACTATGGTCGGAAGAGGAGGAGCCAAGCTGCTAACTTGAACGAGTGGAAGGACTGATGTAGTTGTCCCGACTGATGGGTCAAGAGATCCGGAACTTGGTCCAGGAACCATGGACCGTCCAATGCATATTTGCGAAGAAAGGGAAACCAGACTTGACAAGGCCAGTATAGGGCAACCAGAATCATTTTGCTCTCCAAGCGAATCGCCTTCTGGATCACCTTGGGAAGAAGGGGAACCGGTGGAAAGGCGCATAGCAGACCGGTGGGCCAAGCTTGGACTAGGGCGTCCTTGGGAATCTCCCCCGGAACTGGGGTGAGAGAGAAGAACTGTTGGCATTTCGTGTTGAGGGGGGTTGCGGAAAGGTCACAACAAGGAGTTCCCCATCTCCTGAAAATCTGAGTTACCACTCTGTCGTTTAGAGACCACTCGTTAAGGGAGAGAATAGTTCTGCTCAATTTGTCGGCTATCACATTGGATCTCCCTGGAATGTGTGTTGCTACCAGAAAACGTTTGGTTGCAATCGCCCAATCCCATACCTTCATGGCCTCTCTGCAAAGGGGGTAGGATCTGGTCCCTCCTTGCTTGTTCAGGTACCAGACCACCGACATGTTGTCGGACTGAATGGCAATCGTGCCCCGGGGGAGGTAAATGTGTAGTGCTTGCAACGATAGAAGCACTGCCCTCATTTCCAGTATGTTGATGTGGAGGAGACTCTCGTCGGAGTGCCACTTGCCTTGGACTGACCTGCCCAGGTAATGTCCCCCCCCCACCCTGTCTGGGAGGCGTCCGTAGTCAATGTGGCCACTGGGGGTGGTGGAACGAAGGGTCGCACCTGATCCAGGTTGGAGGAAAAAAGCCACCAACGAAGGTCCTGTTTGCACGTCTCTGTGATCAGAATGTGGTGACTGAGTGGGAGATCCTGATAAGACCAGTGGACTGACAGGAGCCACTGGAGAATCCTCATATGTAACCTTGCTAAGGGGACTAGGAGAACGGTGGCCGACATGGAACCTAGCAGTTGTAGGACCACTCTCGCTGGGGCTCGATGTCTGAGGAGCAAAGCTCGAACTTGAGACTGTAGTGTTTCTATCCTCTCTGCAGGAAGATAGACTCGCATTTGCTTTGAGTCTATCTCTGCTCCGATAAACCGAATGCGCTGAGATGGCAGCAACACGGACTTTGTCCAACTGAAGGTGATTCCTAGGGAGTTGCCTAGAGATATAGTGGCTGCTAGATTTTGCAAGAGTAGACGCCTGGAGGTGGCAGTTAGGAGCCAGTCGTCTAGGTATGGAAACACTTGGAATCCTAGACTTCTCAGGTGAGCAGTCACCACCGCCAAACATTTGGTGAACACCGTGGGGGTTGTGGTGAGACCAAAGGGCAGTGCACGGAACTGAAAATGACTGTCTCCCAGGCTGAAGCGCAAGTGTCTCCTGGACGCCTGATCTATCAGGATGTGATAATAGGCGTCCTTGAGATCTATAGAGCACATCCAAACACCTTCCTCCAGCAGCAGGAGAATGGATAGCAAGGTGACCATCCAGAACTTGGACTTTTTCACTGATCGATTTAGCTTGCTGAGATCCAAAATGGGCCTCAAGTCCCCGGTCTTTTTTGGCACCAAAAAGAATCTTGAGTAAGTCCCTAATCCGGTCTGGCCTGCGGGGACAGGTTGGATGACTCCTTTTTGAAGCAGCTTTGATATTTCGATGGCTGTAAGATCCCGTTGACTGGGTGGCGGGCCCAGGATTCTTTGGGATGGAGGGGGGGGGTTGAGAAAAAGGGATGGTGTAACCTCCGGCAATGATTCGGAGCACCGGTCCTGAGTGATACTCTCCCAGGCCTTTAGGTGCTTCAAAAAACGACCCCCGACTGGCTCCGGAGCTGCACAGTCGGGCACTCCTTCAGGGATGCTGGAAGGTTGAGGAGCCACAAAAGGACTCGCGGTCTCCAGTGTTGCGGGGGCATCCGCCGCCTCTGGGAACGGCGTCTTCCTGAAAAATTTCCCCCTCCTCTGCCTCTAGAAGGGGGATCGCTCTGCTGCGAAGAGTAAGGCTTTTGAGATTTACGGAACCACATCTCCCCCCCCCTCTTCTAGCCTTGGGATAAGGCCTGAAGGGAGTGGAAAACCGTGCCCCTACGGCAGTTAAAGTCTTACCCTCTTGTTCGCAGTGAGTCAAGCTGTCCTTTACCTTGGGTCCAAACAGAGAGGACCCATCAAAGGGAGCGTCGGCAAAGGAAGACTTAAAGGCCTCCGCAAAATGACACAGGCGGAGCCAGGCTTGTCTCCGTGAGCAACGCCTGTTCCCGCTCTGCTCGCCTCGGCTGCATATGAAATGAGCCTCATGGACGAGTTCGATAACGATGATAGGGTAGCCAGCTGAGAGTTAACCGTCTGGGCCAACTGCTCAGATAAGTTACCAGAGAGGGTATCTGAAAGTTCCTTGACCAGATCCCTCTGAAGTCTGGTGAAGTCGTCAAATAATTCAGAGACCTTAAAGTAAAGGTTGCTGAAGTAAGGCGCTTCCGTGCCGATCCATGCTCCTAGACTCTTTATTAGGAGGATGGACGGACGTTGAAGCCTCTGCCACATCTTGTTGGGTAGCAGATGCCACCACCAGGGCATCTACAGCCACACCTTTGGAGAAAATCCTTTTCAGGGGTGCTGAGAGAAATTTATTGGGGAGCTGGCACGGTTCCACAGAATCCGGGTGTTCCCACCCTTGAGAGATCAAATCCAGGAGCTCATCAAGGCGGAGACACCCAGGAGGCGGAGGGCTGAGCCGAAGGCCTTGAGGAATACCGACTCCTCAGCGGAAGGGGTTTGGACTGCCAGTCGCCTCGTTGCTTCAGGATCTCCAAAATGTCCAAAGGAGACATCATCCGAGGATGACTTGGGGACCCCTCCGCATCATCGAGGTCGGTGTCGAGGTGAGAGACTCGTCAGGGAGTCGGCGTGCTTCCTCTTGCACTGTCTCTTCCTCGGAGGTTCCTCCAAAGAGCGGAGGGACCTTCAGGAAGGAGGAACCCCGATGGGGGTGGCCTCAGGCCCCAGGGCTCCACTGTCTTGAGACAGGGGGACTACAAAGGAACCAGTCTCCGTGCCAAGGGAAGGTGACGGTGAGATGGTGGAGGTGGCCAAAGAAGATTTGGCCAAAGCACTCCTCATGGCCCTGAAGGCGGGACCCCCAGAGTCCTGGGAAGGTCCAACCCCCAAGGCCACAACAGTAGATGGCACTCCCACAGCCGACGCACCGAGAGGGAGGCTCAGAACCGAAAATATCGGTCCCGAAGCGTCACCCCCGGGGCTGACAGAGGAGGTCCGTGTACCGAACTCCGACCCGAAAAGGCGGGGTTAGAGTAAGGGTCGGAACCGACCTGAAAACCTCCACAGGCTCCACCAGCACAGACTCCAACGGCGCCAAGGCTGTTGTAGGAGGAACCAAGACAACAGGGTGGGCAACCGGCTCCGGAGCCGACTGGGCTGGAGCCGTAACCAACTGTTGAAAGACCGGAGACTGAAACAGCCTTTGAAGCACCCTGTCTATGTCCGAATCTGACATTCTCGAATACCGAGAAGAGATCGAACGAGCTCGAGTCGACTTCTCCGCTGGTTCCGAAGGACTGGGGGACTGGCTCCGAATAGTCTCGATAAATATCGGTGCCGAGGGAGACTCCACAACCATTGCAATTTCCCTCGGAGCCGAAGAGGACTTCGGCGCCGAAGGGGAAGAGTCTGAGCGGGAAACTCTCATCGGCTCCGAAGACAGTGGAGCCGATGAAGGTGACCCGCCTCTCGAAGCTCTAGCCATCGACTCCGAAGCCAGAGGAGTCTAGGCTGGAGGCATCGAGGCAGACCGTTCCGACCTCGGCTCCGAAGTCCGTGGAGCCGACGGAGAAGCCTGCCGAGATTTCTTTGTAGCCGGTTCCGACGGGCTGGTCGGAGCCGACGATTTCTTCTTCTTTGAAGGTGAAGAGGAAGAAGATAAAGCCTCCTCAAAGGAAGGGGTGATAAGCCCTTTTAAAATCAATTTATTTTTCCTCTCAGAGGACACGGGAGGAAAAAGCGTGACAAACGCTGCATGACTCTTGAAGATGCTTAGGGCCTAAACAATAAACGCACAAGGAGTGGTCGTCCGTAATGGACATTTTGTAACTGCATTTAGAGCATTTTTTGAATCCTGAAGGTCTGTGCTCTTTCGACATGTTGACACACAAATCACTACCACAGAAAAAATTCTTTTAAATACAATAATAACAGAAGTACGTAAACTGAGGACAAGGCCCCTCTAACTTAAACGGGATCCAAAACTAGACAACTCTATCACAGAAAGACTCACACAAAGAGCTTTAACAACGCGCGAGGGCAAGGCCCCTCTAACTTAAATGGGATCCTTTCCCTCAAACTAAGACAATTTACTACAAAAAAAAAGTCAAATCTCAGTCACACAACAACGAATAGCTGTTAAAATAGCTTTTGGGTAGATAAGAGAAAATTTCTGACAGAAATTTTTAAGTAATAAGCACTTAGCACAGCCAAGTCCGAGACCATGTCTTTGCTGTAGAAGTGGCAAACGAGATCTGGGGAAGCAGTGGTGGTGCATCCTGGGATGTGGGATAGCTCAGCCAATAAGAGACTTTGTTCTATAGTATAGCGTGCCGAGTCGGAGCCGAGGATCGGCTCCGAACCCATCAGTACAGAATGCAGGCGAGATAGGATCACATTACATCAAACATTCATACACAATATGCAAGTCGTGCAGAACATATACAGGACCAAGGTAGATAAATGCTGTAGAAAGGGTACAGTCAGAAAATGAATCATAAAGAGCACTGGTCAATAGCGTACTACAAACAGCAGATGAAAATCAAACTACATACCTAAGATCTGCAATAACTGATTTATCTGTAGCAGTGTCAGCATTTCCACTTGCAGATATGTTTTCTTGCGGACAGCTGGCATGATTCAGTTTTGCTGATGTTCTCTGAAATAAATACATAATAGTATTTTAAGCTACATGCAAGAAAAATAACAGGCATACCACATCACTTGGGATCAACAAGAAGGCCTTTGGCAGTAGGTAACTTGAGATTTCCACTTGTGAAATCACCAGCTCAGGGGTGTTTATGCTCCTGGTGGAGCACATCATGATTCCATGGAACAGGTCAGGAAGGTGGGCTTAATATCAGAGCTCCACAGTTCTGGCCTTGTGCTCTAAGCAAGGCACATAAACACCAACATATAAGAATGTAAAATTATATACTAAGTGAGCTTACAAATAAGAATAACTGAAGAAATGAATGATTAAAGAAATCAGGGACTTACGCTGGATGGGCAAGGTGTTTTAACTCAGGCAATGTAATTATGGTGAAACACAAAAGTTATCAGAAAAAAAATAATTCTGTTATCAAATATAATGTGTTGATGGATGCAGTGGTTACTTTAGTAAAAAGACACTGGATCTTCAACTCAAAGATGAATTAAGAATTGTCATTTCTTACGAGAGAGGAAAAATGAAGGATACGGTAGAATATAGTTACTTTAAATGCAGTACTGTACCTATACAAAGAACATTAATGCCACAAGGAGTTTTTCCATGGGGCTGAGAAGGTACAGTATATAGATTTACTTGAGGTTTAAATATAAGGCGATAAACATCTCTGTTTGTGTCTTTCGGCTTTTCCCGGTTAGGGGTCGCCACAGCGGAACTCCAGTCCGCTAATGATTGGTAGTTGATTTTTACGTGCAGAGTTACCAGCCCTGATGCACAACCTTCAACGAAGGTACGCCCTTTCACGCATGTCTCCACGCAGAAGACGTTCTAGCTGAGAATCGAACCGGACAGCGTCTTACAGTGAGGCAACAACGCTACCGCAGCACCACCACCGCGGCTCTAAGGACCAATATACATCTAATATATGAAATCAGTAAATTGATTAAAAATTTGGATAGGCTGTGAGATAGTGGTCAGACAAAAAGGAAATTAAAATTAGATTCCAAGAGCATATTAATGTTATAATACACATGCCAGAATTCAGCAGAAGAACATGTGCTAACCAAATGTGATAAAGGTTTGTTTTTTCAAAAAGGAAACGTGTGGGGTGATGGGAAAAGTGAAGAAACAACTGGAAGAGATTTACTCAGGATGGAAGCTGAATTAACTTTATAATTTCAGCTCTTGTGTCATTCAGGCATGACTATTCAGTTAAAAAGGAGAATGCTGACTAACCGATTAAGTGACTGCAATGGATGTATTAATGTGTCTGTATTGTAGCACATATTTGCACTTTTTTTCCTTCCTTTTTTTTTTCTTTTGGATGTCGAGACCATGACGGTATAGTATTACTGAAAATGCTAGACCGTAACAAAGATTCATAGTTTGCAACTTGGTGGTGTATTTTTCAATATACTACAATTGGGTAAGAGCTTACCATAACTGTAGATATTTGAATAGATCACTGTTGCAGTTAATCTAGACAGATGGGATGTATCCCACCAAGGCTATCTTATGTTCAGCCAGTATACCAAAGCTTAGGTCTGTCTTCCTCACACAATGCATGTCCAAGCCTTAAGACCTAGCATGAAGAGTACATGCTGATACTTAGACATACGAGTGAGAAAAATTTCAGTACTTTCTTGCCACACACGCACACTGAGGCTGACATAAAAAGAGGAGAGACTAGTACAAAAAGATGGAGGAACTGATAGCAAATCGGGATTCTATCTTGGTCAAAATAGAAGAGAGGATGGAGGAAGGGGTGCATATAAAGTAACAATGATCTATTCGAACATCTACTGTTATGGTAACCTCTTCCACAACCGTACCATGTTCACCTTTATATTACTACTGCATTAATGCTGACAGATGAGATGATTTCTACAACATTTATGTAAACTAGGATGGGAAAGAGATATAGACCCGATGTGCACTAACACTGGATGCATGGTTCTGGCAAATCCTGTCCTTGCTCTACAAAAAGGCATCAATTTTGTAATGCATGGGTAAAGATGTGAATGGAAGACCAAATAGCTGCCTCCAAAACAGATGTGGAATCAAGAGAAGCCATATTTTCATGGAAATTTAAAAAAAAGGAAATGGAAGGGAATTTTGCCTGGATATGGTCTGCTTACATATTGGAAGGCCTAGTTTTTTTCTTCAAAAGAAATAAACCAAACAAAGATTTTTTTAATATATCTAGTTTTGTCCAAATACAATCTTAGTTTTGTGTGTGTGTAGATATAGCATATTTTCACCCTTGTTTTGAGGGTTAGGAAAAAAACGCAGGAAGATAAACAGATTGGCTCAGAGAGATCACTGACCACCTTAGGCTTAAAGGATGGGAAGTTCTAGGGGACACCCTGTCATTGTGGAAAACCAGATAGAGTGGAATAGACATCAGGGCTTGCAACTGAGAAATCACTTTTTGCAGAGGTTAAAGCTACCAGAAGAACTGCTTTCCATGTTCAAAATTTTAGGGTTGCAGGAGAAGCTGGTTCAAGAGGCAGTAGAGCTAATTTCTCAAGAATATAATTCAGGCCGCAGGGAGGAGTAAAGTACAGTTGTTCAAGTAAATTTACCATAACAAAAATGTTAATGGTGTTTGAATAGGTAACTGTCACAGTAGCTTAAGTTATATGGGACCCATCCTGACAAAAATTAGATGAGTCAACAGCTTCCAAAATTTTAAGACACGTTCCACTTGCCCTAAATGCTGAAGGGCTCAAGGAAAGCTGTATAAAATCAGTGGTTAGACGATCAAACCTTCAGAGCGTTCTGGCTTCAGAAGAACGGAGGTTAGAACACTGACAGGTACGTGTTATGAGAAAAGGAAATAAAGTCCACACCCCGGCAGAAAAAAAAAATAGGGGGAGGGGTGCTTGCACTGCAACAGTGATCTATTTAAACAGCTACTGTTGCACCAAGTTTACTTGCACAATTGTACTATGCTCACCATTAGATGACTACTGCAGTAGCCTGTGCTTTATAGAATTAACACCAGTGCTTAGAAAGAGGAGGAGGAGGAGCTAGAAGGATAAGAACTTAGGAGTGCTGCAAGCATAACTTGGCCCAAGAGAAGGAAACCAGTTTGTAGAACTTGGTAAATTTGTTCACAGAAGACCAAGTTGCTGCCTCTAGAATATTTCTAGAGTCAATCTCTTTCCAAAAAGAGCCATAGAAATAGCCAGAGTCCTGGAAGACCTTATTGACATTGACTGTCTCTTTTCTTGCATTCAATGAAAATAAACATCTGCTTGAAATACATAAAGGTTTTTGTTCTGTCAGTGTAGTAGCTGAATTGCCTTTGAACCTCATGAGTGTACAACATTTTCTCCCGCTTCTTTTTTTTTTGTATGCTTGTTCTGAAAAGGAAGTAGGGAGATGAACTGTGTGGCGTACAATAAACTCTGAAACCACAAAGAAAAAAGACAGGACTGGATTTCATGGTTACCCTAACTTTGTGAAAGACAAAAAAAAGTGCATTACCATAGGGGGTTATAATCCAGACACTCTTCTTGTAGACGTCGCAGCAATAAAAAATATACTGTTTTCCGGGAGAAGAATTTTCAATCAGCTTTGTGATCATGTTCAAAAAGGAAAACTAAGTTTCTCCAGTACAAAATAAGATACCAAGGAAAAGCCACAAGTTTACTGGGTGTACTAATAAATAAAATGCCCTTTCAAAAAAAAAAAAAAAAAACTGGCAGATAAGCAGCGATGGCCAAAAGTTGAATCTTGACAGAAGAATAAGTAAAGTTATGGAGCAATAACTCACACAGATGCAATAGAACCAAAGGTATCTCAGCCTTAAAAGGATCTTGGTTATTGTTTTAGCAACAACTAGAAAATGTCTTACACTACACCACAAGTGATTTTCTAGTAGCAGGTGTTTTTTTTTGGCCTCTGTTAGTACATATTGTTTGCCCTCAGAAAAAAATAGTACCTAAAAAGTATCAAGAATGTATTATCCAGACAGTAAGTAAAAGAAATTAGAAGTTATGTACTTAACATAACTTGGCATCTGTGTTGTCCATTTCCTTTCTTCTTCATGAATGGATCTAGGATCCAATCCTACAATCCGACTCAGATGGATTCACAAGACTTCAGATCCAAATCTCAAGCTCCTCCCTCTACCCATAATGTTCTATTCCATCCCCAACTCCTAAGATCGAATTTGCTGCCATACTGACCACTGTGTTACAAAGACAGACAGAAACGAGACAAATGAGGCTCAAACCAGGAACATGAGGGTTCCTATAACATTTATCGATCCTTTTAGGAATGACAGAGCCAGGGAATGACTGGGAGGGAAGGTGAAGAAGAATGAAAATTGACAAGACAGATGCCAAGTTATGCTAAGTAAATGATTTCTAAGTCCGATGTCCTTTTCATTCTACCTCACAAATGGGCCAGAGTCCCCAGCTACGTAATTCTCAGAAGGCCCACAAGAAAGGACATGCCGGAACACTGTTGAACCAAAGGAAGCTCTGCTTCTGGAGACAATGCCGAATTTGTAATGTGTAACAAAGGTACAAGTCTATGACCAAGTGGCTGCAGTGCCTGGACTGTCTTAATATCACAGGATGTGGAGAAACCATGCAGTCAGTTTGACAGCATGGAGGCTGGAATGTTGAATTCCTATTGGACAAGATAAGAGATTCTGAGTTTGCTCTAGTATCCATGTAGGATATTTCAAGTGAGACCAGAGGAAGGGGAAACCATACCTGTCGAGATAAGAAGGGTGCAATGAGGATGAATGAGATTTTCAGCCTGCTTGGTTTCTGTAGAAACTTTGTGATCAGCAGAAGAGGGGGGTAAGCATAGAGGAGATCGGGGGGGCCAGTCGTGAATCAAAGCATTCCTCGGTGACTCCCATGGATGGGGGATAAAAGCTAAGTACTTGCTGTACTTGTTGCAGGGAGGCGCAAACATGTTGCAGCAAGGCTGGCCCCAGTGGCTGAAGATCATATTCGCTACTGTCAGATTGAGGGACCACTCATGGGGAATCAGGATGGACCTGCTGAGTTTGTCTGCCAGTGTGCTGGTTTTCCCCGGTATGCGTGTTGCAATAGTAAAGCAGTTTGAAAAGACTACCCATTCCCAGACCCTCATGGCCATTCTGCACAATGCATAGGATAGGGTTGCTCCTTGTTTGTTGATGTACCAGACTACTAACATGTAGTCTGTATGCAATGCAATTGTCCCTAGAGTGAGAATGTCCTGAAAGGCTTGCAACATTAGTAGGACTCTCTTATCTCTACAACACTGATATGCAATTTGGTATCCGAGGGGACCAAGTGCCTTGGACCACCTTTCCCATAAAATGATCCCCCCACTCCAGCTGGGCAGCATCCGTGGTCACTGTGGCTACTGGGGGAGGAACAGATAATGGTCTGCCCAGAAAGAGGTCATCTGACTAGAGCCACCAGAGAACATGACATTTGCAAATCAGGGTGAGTTTAATGGGAAATGAAAGAGGCTGATAAAGAATGGAACACTGAACCATCAGTGTCCACTAAAGGATTCACATAAAGAAACTTGCTAGAGGAACTACAAGAATGGCAGCTGACACTGACCCAAGAGCTTGTAACACTAGTCCTGCACCTAACTTCTCAATGATGTGATGTAATGAAGAGGTAATGATTTCACTTGAGTCGCAGTACCCAGTTGAGTTCCTATAAATTTCAGTGTCTGTACAGGAGTCTGCTTCGATTTGGCAAAGTTTATTGTAATGCCTAGGGAGTTGGAGATTTGAAGTAATCCAGAAATGGACAGTCGGGCAATGCTTCAGGAGTGCTGATAGGGCCTATTAGAGGAGGAGTCTATGAAGCCCTGATTTTGCAGACCCCCACTGGCTCTGGGGCAACACCTGCCACTTGAACCTTCTCCTCTGTCTCTGGAGGAAGTATATCCATGAGAGTGCTGAAAAGGTTCCTGAGATTTCGGGAACCACATTTTCTTACCACCTCGCTGGTTCCTAGAGAATGTAGGTTGAGGGGTAGAAAACTTGATTCCGGTGGCAGACAGGGTCTTTCCCTCCAGCTCACTGTGGTCGAGTGCATCTTTCAGTGATGTCTGAACAAGGAAGAGCCATCAAATGGAGCATTAACAGAAGACACATTGAATAGTTCCACAAAGTCGTATAGCCTCATCAAGCACATCTCCTAACCCCCATGCCTGAACCGGCTGCTCTTGAGGTACCCTCCACTGTAAAGGATATCAGCCTCATTGATGATTTGGCAATAGACGAAAGAGTAACCAGTTGAGGAGAAACCTTCTTTAGGTCCCCCGCCGACATGGTCTCAGGAAGAAAGCTCCTTGATCAAATCTCTCTGTAAGTGAGTAAAATGTGCCAGGTAATTTAACGACCTCAGTGCAAAAGTGGCTGAATAGTAAATGTGCTTTCCAAATCTATCACTCTGGACTCGCTGTTTGGTGGATAGACAGAGGAGCTTTGTTCCACTACCTCCTCCTTAGTGGCAGCCTCCACAACCATGGCATCAGCTGGAATTCCCTTGCTCCAGTGAGACTATCTGTAGGGGGGACTAAAAACTTAACCAGGTGCTTAGGGATGTGCTCAACAGTGTCCAGTTTCTTCCGAGCTTGGCAGGAAACCAGGCCAATAAGTTCATCTGTTGGAGCGGGGATCACCCAAGACATAGATGAGCCAATCCCGAAACCCTCCAGGAATACAGATTCCTCAGGAGGAGGAGTTTGGGAGGACCAGACACCTTTCTGTTTGAGGATTTCCAGGATGTTCCTGAAGGGCACGTCAGTGGTGATCGGGGGATCCTTCCCCCTCATCAAAATTGGTGTCCTACATGAGAGACTCAAAAGGGGAGTCTATGCACCTCCTCTTGCATGTTCCTCTCTGAGGTACCTTTTCCACGGGGGTACTCTGGAGAGGTGTTGGAAGAAAAGGGGAATCCCTCTGGGAACATGTGTGGAGGCTTCCTTGAGCTTGCTTGTCCTGAGGAGCAGAAATGAATGACTTGGAGATCGGACCCAATGAGGTGTGAGGGATAGGATCCAAGACAAGGCAGGACGGCTCTCTATGCAAATAGAAAGCCCTTTCTACTACCTGGAAGGCTAAGGGACCCAGGGGAAACCTCTCCCTCCTCCTGAGAGCTGAAGCAGCCAAAGAAGGGAGGTTGGGGCCCATGATCTGAGCCCATCCAAAGAGAATCTGACCCGAGCTGTTCAGGGCCAAGGCACTGAGAGGAACAGAAGTATCAGACAAAGTGGGAACTGAACCCAATCCCTTCGACCCAGTGCCAACCTCTAGGATCCAAGGCCTGCTCTGACCCGAAGGTGTTGGAGCAGGAATGGTCAGGGATACCATCGGAGTCAAGGAATGGAGCTTCCATAGATCTGACACTGAACCTCTCTTGAATCTCGGATCCTGAGACTCTAAAGCCACAGGTCAAATTGGAGGGGGACACAGTAATGGTTGGGCAGATGTGCTCACAGATCTGGTAGGGGGAAGAGTTGGCAGGACCCCCATCTGAATCGGAGCGCTAAGCAATCTCCACATCATCCTGTTCATGTCTGCTTCTGTCAAACTCCTAGAAGACCTAGATGAAGTTGCGGACGTCGGCCTAGAGGGCTTTGTTGGCATTTAACACAACTGGGGAAGCACAGCCAGAGACACTGGCTTCAATGAAGGAATGGGATCTGAGAAAGAAGTGAAAGGAAGGAGAGTAGCAGGAGCAGAGCCATTTGAATCTGAGGGCTCTTGACGATTTTTTTTTAAACACTAACTTGAACTGGATGTTTCAGTAGATTTTAACCTGAAAAGTTGAGAGATATAAGGAAAACAATTTTTAGAACAGAATAGAAATATATAAATGTATACAGAAACTTTGAAAATAAAGAGCCAGTCAAGTACAACAAAGTTGTACAAGAGAAGGGACAGACAACAGTAATTAGAAAAAAGCCCGACACCTGCAAACAGCTAAGGGAGGAGAATTAAGTTTGAAGATAATTATATGAAGAAATTAGAAGAAAACAGTACTAGAATTACCTGAAAAAAGACAAATATATATATATATATATATATATATATATATATATATATATATATATATATATATATACTCTTACTCTCAAGACTGGATCTTTCTTTCCATTTTGCAGCTATGGAGGAAAAGGAGATCTGAGGATTTGTGGCTGGAATATAGCTTAATGAGTAGAGCGAAGAGCACAAAATTTGGATCTGAAATCTTGTAAATGCAGCTGAGTCGGATACAAGGATCGGCTCCTAGACCCATTCATAATGGAAAGGACATCATCAGATATGATATCTGGGTGTATCAAACACCCATGTCTTGTGTGAGTAAATCAGACCCATAAAGAAAGTTATGGTAACTGCCCGGGCCATTTTTTTAAAAAAAATGAAGAGATGCTGCTGCCTGGGGTAAAAGGGTGTACTGGTATTATCTTTGGACAGTACTTCTAGGTCTTTAGAAAAACTTTGTTGATCAGTGGAAAGGCAAAAAGGAACATCCCTGTCGATGGGAGTAGAAAGACATCTGTTTCTTCTCATGACACCTTTCAGTTTCTAGTAACTCTGGTCTTAATAGATGCTTATCGTTACATTCCCATTCTCCAAGATTTCTGCTATGTTTGTGTCTGATTTACATTTTCAGTTTGTTTTACCCTTTGGGTTGTCTACAACTCCCAAGGGTGTTAAGTGACTAACTCCTCTGTAAACCCTTTAACCAAGGGATCCTCAAGCAGAAATTATTCAACTGTCCTGTGACTGGCAGCAAACAGATCCACTGGATGAAGTCCCCATAGATAGATCAATTCCTGGAAAACCACCAAGTACAAACTCTATTCATGAGTGTCTGTCATGGTCCTGCTCAGGTTCTCCACTAGAAGGTTATGTTCTGACAGAATGTATGTAACTTACAAGAATAGACCATGCTGAGTTGCTAATTTACAGGCTACCACAGCTAGTCTCCGAAGGGGGTAGAATCTAGTGTCCCCATATATGTACCACATCACTGTGGTGCTGGCTGTAATTAACAGAAAGGAGAAAGGAATCTCACTTTT